>NC_067146.1:55308281-55368281 GCF_903995435.1 Acomys russatus
TATGAGTTCACGCATGGGAAATTTACTCTTATTGTAGTGAGAGGTTTGTTTCTCTTTCCATATAGAGTTAGGAATGCTTTTTTTTTTCCTCTTAAAGGAAACCTGTTACAGCCTCTCTTTGGCACACTCAGAGTGCCAACCTTGCTAATTTTGTGATTTAGATCATCATTGTGTGAGGTAAGAATGGCTTGACCTAGGCACTGCAGTATTGTGACAGTCAGTCTGATCCCTGAGGCTGCTGCTGAATGATGAGCGAGTTGGTAGTTTGTGTGTGGTATGGATTTTCTGGGCAAAGGCACAGTTCACACCCAAGGCAGATGCATCTTGGCACTCTACTTCAAATGAATCACTTCTAGAACTTTCCATTTACTATTTTCAGACTGCAGTTGACCCTGGGTAACAGATGCTCCTGAAAGCAGAACCACAGATGAGGGCTATAAGCCATACCTCCAGCGCAAGGAGGGCATTTGTCTTAGTAGGCTGAGACCATCTTCTGCCTCTAATAAGGATACACTGCTGCAGTACTGTGCTTGCTACCTGGGGGGTGCGGAGGCACCATCCTATGCTAAGGGGTTACTCCTGGAGGTTACTAAATGTGCTCTGGGATAAACAAGCTATGGAATGTGCAACTGAGCATAAAGATGCAACGGAGACATTACCAAGGTCAGGGAAGACCGAAATGGAGCTACCGGAACATTCTTCAGCGGCTAACCTCCCTCCCAGGCTGCTAACTGGCTACTGAGCCGTGTGCTTTCCCTGGCATTCACTATAATGACCTCAGTTCCTGAGTCCAGCTGGTTCCAAATGATGAAAAGGAGGGCAGAGGCAAACTCGGAAGTCTGCCAGTCCACAGGCCTCCTTCCTCACTCATGAGGGCAACACAGATGTCCCTTTGAGTTTGACAGGGATTCAGTTGAATTGCACGTGTGACCTCTTGTGAGTCCGTACACCCTTTCGATGCTTGCCTTCTGCCTCACCTCAGCTTGAACGTTACTTCTCTGTGAGTTTCACAAGGAGATTGTTCTAAAAACAGCAAAGATTTTGCTTTCCCCAACTGTCTGCATGCAGGTAGGAACATTCTACTGCTTTACATAGTTTCTCCCCCCACTTATACCCACTTCTATAATGCAGAGCGTTGAGTAAGACAGGCTATAAAAATATTGTTAAAATTTTTGAAATCTTTTGGTTTTGGTTTTTTCAAGACAGGGTTTCTCTGTGTAGCACTGGCTGACCTGGACTCACTTTGTAGACTAGGCTGGCCTCAAATTCACAGAGATACTCCTGTCTCTGCCTCTCTGAGTTCTGGGGTTATAGGCATGGCTATGAAGACTGACAACAAGCTTTAAAATGATACTAAGTAAAACTATGATAAAAGCTTAGTTAAACACTCGTTTTATTAACATGCATTAATGATATATAATAAAGAGTCTTGTACTATTTCCATATATTTATATGATGTATTTTATCGTATTCACCTCCGCTTTCCTGTTTTGTCCCATCCCACTCCTGCTGAACCCTTTGTAATTCATCCCTTGTTGATTTTCATCACTCCTTGGATTTTGTTGTTTTGATTAACCAATGAGTTTCATTAGAGTTCTTTACAGGACTTTAGGTAAAAGGTTAACTAAAAGGTACTCATGTACCTTACCATTGGCTAAACTGATGAAGAAACTGTCTCTTCCTCCTTTATTATCCATTTATTGCCTATAGATCATGATGGAACACATGACAGAGCATTTAAGAAAAGAAACATTTGGTTTGGCTCAGTCCATCATGACACAGGCACAGAGGTCTTGCCCCTTTTGTAGCGGTGAAAGCTTGCAGCAGAAAGAGTCCAGGTCATACCAGATCAAGAAGCAAAGAGCTTCCATTAGGACTGGGCTAAGTCATCAAAGCCCACCCCTAGGGGCCTGCCTCAGCCAGCCATGTCTAATATCCCAAAGCTGGGGAGCAAGCATTCAAAACACAGGCCTATGGGAGATACTTCTGACTCAAGGCACAACCTCATATGTCAGACTGAACAACTAAGATGGCCATGAAGTCCCCATACCCAGAGAAACATGTGGGTGTCTGTTTGCTTTTGTTGTTGTTATTGTTGCTTTTACCTACAGCAGTTGTTCTCAGCCTCCCTAATGCTGCAACCCTTTAACACAGTTCCTCATGTTGTGGTGACCCCCAACCAGAAAAGTATTTTGTTGCTACGTTATAACTGTAATTTTGCCACTGTTATTAATTGTAATATAAATATCTGATATGCAGGATGTCAGCTATGTGATCCCTGTGTGGCTCATGACCCACAGGTTGAGAACTGCTGACCAATAGTGAATGCACACAATATTATGTTCAATGACAACACTCGCTTTGCATCCTTGCTGTGGCTGGGTCTTATTATTACTCCCTTGAAAGTTTACACTGGCCGTAAGGTGATAGCAAATGTTATTTCCACTTTACGGAGCATGAGCGATTAAGAATTTCTCGAACTTCCACATAGAAAATGAGTTGTAATGAGATGCAAATCACAGGCTTCTGAACTCAGGCCAAGCTTAAAACAGTCTAAGTTTGCAGAAAAGTGAACAGAAAGTGGTAAAGACTAGAGAATTCAGAAGGTGGCTCCAGTCGTGTGAGCCTTTGATTCTGAATTCTTTCAATGGTATGAACTGCACTGAGGGACAAGGACTCTCCTGGAAGGCTCTGCTGGCACCACTGGAGAATATGTGACACTCACAGACACACAGACTACAATCCAAATTGTGATAAAGTCTGTAATAGCTTTTAAAGTCAATTATTTAGCTCAAACACAAAAGAATTTCTCAAAAACTAGGAAGCCCGGGAGCTGTAAAAGGAATGGCAGCTGTATTTAGCCTACTGTGTGAGTTTACATTTTAGACATTAAAACACTACAGAGATGGGCACTGCTTACAATTCAGGTAATGAACAAAGACACAACATTTGAAATCTACAAAGAGCTCTTCCACGTGGACTGGTGAAAGTCAAGGAACGAGTGGAAGGAGGAGAGGTCACAGGAATTGCTCAGTGGGGGCTGAACGGAGCCTTGGTGCTTAGGAAGGTGGTCACCAATACAGAGTCTCAGAAAAAAAATTATTACAGGTGGTTTCTCTGTCTTTCTGTTATTCATATTAGCAGAAAAGATGGGGCTTGTGCCTACATGCTCCCAGCCACGGAGGTAGGGGGTAGGATCATCACAAAGGCATAAAGGAGCTGGGACTTCTCTCAGGGTACCTCGAATGCTTGCTGCCTTGGGTGCTCCTGACCCTCCTCACAGGCTGGATACAGCCTGACCTGAGTGCAGGAGGATTCTTCTCGCCTACATTACATCAGCTGCAGCACTGCCTCCCTTATAACAAATGAAAAGCGAACCATTTATTTACTCAAAAAGCATTAGCTATAATTCAGAGGCCTTCACTACAGATGCTAGATAGGTCATAAAGGGTTGTGTACAGTCTTAACCCAGAAAACGTGCCGGTGTCCATAACCGGAGTAACAACATACTTGGTGTGGTGCTTTGAATGGGAATGATCTCCATGGCTCATGTGCTTGAATACTTGGTCCCCAGGTGATGGGACTATTGGAGAAAGATTAGAATCTGTGGCCATAGCGAGGGAGTGCCACCAGGTATGGGCTCTCTCTGCCTCATGGTTGTGCCTCAAAATGTAAGGTCTTAGGTACTGGTCCAGAACCATGCCTGCCTGCCTTCCGCCGTGCTCCCTGCCATGATGGCTATAGACTCCAAGCCCCGGAAACTGTAAGCCCCATGTAAATGCTTTCTTTGATAAGTTGACTTGATTATGGTGTCTTATCACAGCAGTGGAAGAGTAACTAAGACAGCCCTTAATGGCTAGCATGAATTGAAGAGTAGTTTTGAAACTACGTACAGAAAATGTAGGCCCGAAGGGCTTCCCAACCTTTAAGGGAGAGACGATACCAATTTTATGTCATAATTCCCTGTCATGTGTCAGAAAACTAGCTCCCAAGTTCTTATGACAATGAGGAAGTAGAATTCCTCCGTAATAATCAGGAATAGGTGAGGCATTTGGGGATCTTGTCCCATGATGACACAGGTGGCTTTGTAATGAGAGGAAGAGACACCTGAGCTGCTACCCTTGCTTTTATCTCAGTGTCACAGTGCAGCCAGACAGTCCTCACCAGATGCTTCTGTCTCTTGGACTCCCCAAATTGCAGAACTGTGAACCAAATCAACTATTATTCTCTATAAATTGCTGTATCTCGGATCCTTTGCTTCAGCAATAGAGAAAAACAGAACAAATAGTGGATGATGGAGAAATACCTCCCAAGTCCACTTTGTAGCCAGCAGCACCTTGCGATGGAAACACAACCAATGTACTACTAGAGAGCAAGTTTTCTCGTGCTTACAGATGCAGAAATTTATACAGTAATATATAGCATGGGTATAGTGACCCCAGAAACATACACCGGAGATAATACATCATGGGTGGATATAATTTATTTGGGGAATGTAAGTTTGGCTTCACATCTGAAGATAAAACAATATCATTTATGGTATTGACATGCTAAAAAAGAACAAAACAGCAAAATCACCTCATACATCTGTGAAGCACATCATAAGAAGCCAACAGACATGCATTACAAAAGCAAGGCAGTAATGAGTAGGCAGATGACATCACCAACAGACACTCAGACGCCACCAAAGGAAAGGGTGAAGGCTGACTACCTTACCTTCACCATCCGGCAAGCTAACAGTGGCTGCCTCCTTCACGGCACCAGCATCGCTGTGTACTATGACTGAGTACCACTTAGGAAAAGAAGAAGGATCTATTCATAGAAAAGATGACTGTGAAGAAAATTCCCAGGAGTCTATCTTTAAAAGCCACAAACCCAAATTTAGCAACACTTTTGAATGTAAAGTCAAGATGTCCCAATCCATTAAATGCCTGTATGATAGTAAGTTATGTGTACTGGCATTGAGACCTCATTCATTTTTATAATCTATGAAACAGTCATCATATTGAATAATTAGAGATGAACATAACAAAACGTGGTGAGACCTGCATGCAAAACATCTACAAAACTGTTGAGGGAGACTAAAGGTTGGAACTTGCCTCCTTCCTTTTGAGGAGAACAGACAGTGTGAAATAAATAGGCAGGGTGGATGCTATCTTAGAACAGGGTTAGGTCCCAGAAAAACAAGCAAAATTGTGCTTTGTGGAACTGAGACAAAGCTAGTTATTACTTTATCCATCTATTGGCCACTGGAGGCCGTACTTAGAAGATAGCCTGGAGGATGAAAGCTTGAAACATTCGAGGCAGAGAAAAGAAGGCAGATTTTACATCACTGCATGGCTGGTCTGCTCTGGGAGCTGTAGAGAAAGGAATCTGGGAGTGAAAGGAAAAAAGGAAGCAAGGTGGGCAGGCTACGGCAAAGGCAGGGCCAGGCTGGGCCTGGTGCTCCTCAGAGGCCTCTGGTGAGTTGGGAAGCTGACAGGGATTGCCAGCGGGGCGGGCGTTATGGAAGGTGAGTTACACATTCCAATGACGTCACACCCTGACCACTGAGGAGTTGCCGATGGAGGGCCTGGGTCTCAAGGAAGTGTGCTCTCCCCAGCTGAGGGTGGAAGCTGAGACATGAGAGTGAGGGATCAGGAGATTTCCACGGTACTCTGAGCAAGCGAATAGAAGACATGGAAGAAAGGAGTCAAGAAGGGAGAAAGAACAGGGTGACAGCTGAAGGAAGGGGGAGTTGGCTGCGCTACTGTGAGCAGTTACTTTCATCTGAGAGGAGGAGGAAGCAAGAATAGCAGGAAAGAGAGGCCAGAGGACTAGGGGATTGGGTGGCAGTGGGGACTAGAAGTGACCACAGGACATCCAGGCAGAGCTGCAGAGAAACAGGTGTCTACTCCCGGACCCACCCAGGTTTCAGCAGGGGTGGGGGCAGAGTGTACACTGGATTTCTCAGAGGGTACATGGTTTTAGAGTCCTGAGCCTGGATGGTGTCACTTAGCAAGTGATTTCTCTGGAAAAGTGAAGCCCCCAGTGTTGGCCCTGCCCTAGGAAGCAGGCTTGGACTCAGAGAAAGTGGGAAGCTCTAAAGACAAGAAAAGACTTAGGAGGGAGGTGGGAGGAGTGGATATGGGTGAGTGTCTGTGCACACATTGTTAGGATTCTGCTTCAGGCAACCTACCTGTGACGTCATTGCCTACCTGCCATGGGGGGCGTGGTCCTGCTCAGTATATAAAAGGACAAGCCTACCTCACCCCTCTCTCTCTTATCCTTCCCTCTCCCTCTCTCCCTCTCCCTAACTCTGTCATTCTCTCTCTGGGGTACCCTTCCTCCCCGTTCCCTTCTCTCCCCATGATCACTTAGTAAATCTCATATAATCTAATATCTGTTTCCTGGCATCTTATTTCTTATTCTCTTATTCTCTTATTTTCTTATTTTTAAACACAAAATTGGTGGTCCATACAGGGAGCGAAGCAGAATACAAACACATATGGTATGAGTGCTGGAAGCCAAGTACAGAAAGTATTGCAGAGAAAAGGAAGGACAGGCTATCGAGTGTGGTGACAGCCGAACTATGGCATTTACCAAAACACCACCCTGGGTACCTGGAGAAGAGTGATTTGCCTAAATAATGGAGATGGGATGCAGGAGTTTAGGGGTTGAATACAGGAATTTGGGGGTGAGATGCAGGGATTTGGGGTGGCATGCAGGAGTTTAGGAGTTGGATGCAGGAATTTGGGGGTCAGATGCAGGAGAAGGGCAAGGAAACATCAGAGCACAGAACACTCAGGCAGATTTGGCTGGTCAGTTGTATGAGGGTAAGGCCAAATTACATGTGCCGCAGGTGACAAAATGCCTATGAATGATTGTGCCTAGGAACTAGATTACCACAAAAGCCCCAACCTACCCCTCCCATGGTCAAACCTGAGGGAAGATCGCACTACAAATTACTTCAGTGGGGATGAGTGCCATTTGTGCAGAGTGATTTATCAAAATCCGTTTAACTTTTGCAAAGCCACAATTCATCATCTCTCTATCCCTTAAATACTTGACCTACAAAAACACCGATGTGCCCACATCCACAGAGACACGTGGGCCAGGTCTTTGGTGTGGCCCTGCTCTTGGTCACAGCTGATGGGAACAGCTGTGAGACTGTTTCCTTGTTTACACCATCCAGGTCTGAGCTTCTCTGTGTGATAAGGGTTACTGCAGCCCGCAGGACATTGGAGTTGTCTCCGCCATGGCAGGGACACATCTGAGACATCCTGCATTGGTCCTGTGTTAGTGTGTCAGCCAAGAGAGCAAAGAGCATTCTGCCTTCTCACTTAGCTCTCACACTGTGAACCGTTGCTTTTTCCCTGTGAACTGCAGAACACTGTGTTTGCCACATGGTTATGTGTGGTAAATCTTGCACTTACAGGAGTCCCCAGGTCTATTGTTCCTTAGGGGTAGAAGGTTGTCGTGCCTGTACCTGATGGAGAAAATGTGGTGGCAGGCTTGGCTTTGTGTGCCTATTACAGTGCAAGAAGTTCGGTGCTAGTGGCTCGGTCATATCTAATCAGTAAGATATCTTTAAACATAAATGCACAATGCACAATGCTACATCCTGATCAGTTGATGAAAACGTGGACACCAAGGCATTAGGAGCTTAGTCCTGGGGTTCCCCTGGATGAGAGGACCCAGTATGCACAGGTTTGGAGTTCATGGTGACTTTTGGGATCAGCTACTGAGAACCACCCTGCGTTTAGTAAGGACCGGGTAAATGAAAGCATATCCAGGTAATACAGCTATCCCAGAGAGCGATAATCCAAACAAACCAACTCTTGCAATCGTTTAAAGATCTCATTGCATGAGAAGAAGCTGAAGAGACACAGAGATGCCTAACACAACACCACCTCCAATGGCATGTCAAGAGTCACGTGGTCACTGCAGCACTGTGGAGGGATGGGCACCAGGCAGAGGATGAGGGCCTTTGGAAGGCGAGCAGGAGTGTGTGCAAGGACAGAGGGTAGGGTGGGTGAGAGAAACCTCATGGTTGGTGACGTACTTATAAGTGAATTTGGCAGAAAAGCAAGCCTGCCCTCTGTGTGCTGCCTCCTAAGGATTCCCACAACAGTGAAGAGACAAGTTACAGAGCTGTGTGTGTAATCCTCTTCTGTTTTAGTAGCAACTTTGCTTAGCATATGCTTCTAAATATAAGAACGAAAGAAAAAGATAATTAAGCATTGAGAGATCAGGGTCTTACAGGACAATGGTGCTTGGTTTTCTGTTTGTTTCTATTGATCTGCTTCTGTAAACACTATAAGGAGTGTTTTGTTGAAACTTGAAATAAAACACAAACAGATTTTTAAATTTCAAAACAGGCTTTCTCTATGTAATCCTGGCTATCCTGGAACTACCTCTGAAGACCAGGCTGGCCTGGAAAGCCTCCCGAGTGCTGGTACTAAAGGCATGCGCCGCCACACCCTGCCACAGATAGAATGTGTAAAGGTATCTATTAACTATATTTTGATTGGCTAACTGAGAAAAGCTGTAGCCATACTTAATGTTTCTGGTTCACTGCTTAGCTTCACTTAGTGGAGGATCATGAGGACTACACCAGTGATACTACAGGACTTGGATTGCTACTGGCAACACTTGTAAATTCTGTTTTCTTTTCTTCCTTTAGGAATCCTTAAGAGCCATCAGATATGAAATATCCCCGGATAAAGAGTACGCGCTGTTTTCCTATAATGTGGAACCGGTGAGTCTGGCCCTCTTCTATCTGCAGAGGAATCATTCTCTCTCCTGCTACCTTCTGAGAGGACTTCCTGACACACTTCCCCCATGGTGTGGAACCCTGAGAGGGTTTGCATACGTAGGACAGCTTCTTTAATGTGTCATACTGCCACATAGGAGAGAGGAGGGAGATACAGACTTTCTAGGCAGGAAACCAATGACTCCTTTTAAGAGCTGTTTCCTAGGATGTTCTGGGGAGATGAGTCTTCTTGGGGATACCCCTTGTTCTTAGATTTCCCCATCTCCCAGTGAAATGGTCAATGTTAGCCTTAAAACAAAAGGCAGCTGCCAGTGGGCTCTGCCTACCCTCCCTGGCTGTGCCAGAGTCCTGATGAAAGCTGAGTCACTTTCTATATGTGTATACTGGTTGTTGGTGCTTAGTGAGTTCCCAGCCCCTGAAAATTTTGCTGGAATTTTCTGTAAAGCTCTCACCCTGGGTTTGAGTAGCTTCCTAAACATCCAACCCTGGCTTGACTTTTCTCTTTCCCACCCCTTCCAGATCCTCTAAGATCATCTTACCATCGGTTAAGAGCCCCTGAGATGTGTCTTTTCAGAGAGACTCTATGGTGCATCTGGCACACGATGAGTATTGATTTCTATCTCATGGCAAAAGCCAGGGATGTTGGTATCAATGGAACAGCGATCCAATTCTAAAACTTTCTAAAAAGTTTGGCAACCAGGTTATTTTTTTCTAATAAATGTAGACCTTCGAAACTCTATCCTCATTTTTTTAAATGTCTTTTTATTTTCTTCCTGTGAATTCTCTGAGACAATTGGGCATCAGGTGAGTCTGAATCCTAAAGGTAATTTTCACTTGGCACCATTTTGTTTACTACACCCAGCCTTCGACTGGCTGCCCTGAGCTCTGAACAGCTGAGCATGGCACCCATAGACGGCTAGCTCTCTTCACTGTCCTCAGAACCTCTCAGAGCTGTAGCTGGTGTGAAAGAGAACTGGAAGTGCTCTCTCTGCCTGAGGTTGTCTGGAGCTGTTTAGGTCAGCCAACAGTGGGAGCCAGTGTGTCCTGCCCCCTGACACCTCTAAGGAGAAGTCCTGTGTGTTTGTTCCTCAGAGTGCTCTGAAGGAACATTCTGTCAGGTTCTCACTGGAACATGAGTGCTCTTGCGTCGGTTCCACATATCTGTGCACAGGAGGATCCTCGGCCAAGTTCTCTTTTCCTCCCTAGGACTCCTTTTGACAGGACACCCTGGGATACCATCACAGCTGACAGTCATTTGGTACAACTGATGAGTCTTTGCTGCTTGGGACACTAGCTAGAAACGAGACCCTTGATGTGACTCTTTCCCCACATTGGCAGTTCTTATTCAAATTTGAAGTAAGACCGAAAACTAAAGTTCAGTTCATTTTCTCAGCCAAAGAAAAATACAGGAATTTGAAAGGACTCAGAGAACAATAAGAACATTTAAAGTATAAAATAGTATTTGCTTCTTTTGGTAAACACATGAGCAAAAGCAACTTAGGAAAACAAAGGGCTTCTTTGGCTAATACTTCCTAGTCACATCCATCGTTAAGGGAAATTGAGGCCAGAACTCAGGGCAGGGTCCTGGAGGTGGACACAGAGGGAGGACTGGCCCACTTTCTGCCTTACTCTCCACTTGCTGCTTTATACAGCCCAAACCACTGGTTTGGGATGACGCCTCTAACAGTGGTCCGAGCCCTCTCTTCTCAATCATCAGTCAAGACAATTCCTCACAGACTTGGATGAAGGCAGTTCTTCAGTTGAGGTTTCTTTTTCCCTGGTGTTTCTAGACTGGGTCAAGTTGACAATAAAAACTAACTAGTAAAATATGAAAATTCTACAGTTAAAAGAGCATCCTTCTAACTTGAGCAGAAGGCATGGCTAATGATTTCGGTACTGAGTGGCCACTATGCTATCGCCGTAAGCACAGATTCCCAGAATCCCCTCTGTTTTGGAGGAGACAATGAAAGGGATGCGCATGGACTCCTGCGTGCCTGTCTGTGGAGGGGTGAAGCAGGGGTGAAGCAGGACCTCCTAACCAGATGAACAACACTGTAAGCATTCCTAGGAAAAGAGGTGTAATTATGGAATAAGTAGGATAGGACAAGGCTTCCTACGCTGTGCTTAGTAATTATTATTAAAATGGTTAGGATAATAATGCAATGATTAATTTACTAATAATATAAAAGAACTCATACTCAAAGAAACCTGAGAACTGTAATTAAAGTTAACTGTTTCCTTACCACAGCTCATGTTGAAAGGTTTGGTATCCCCAGGGGGTATACAGCATTTTCAAAGGGGCAGAGTTTTTTCATTTTTAATATAGTATCTTTATTAATTTTTCATATTACATATCATGCTTGTTTCTCTTCCCCTTACCTAACTCCTCCCAAATCCCTCTCACCACCCTACCTAGCCAACTTCATGTACACTCTCTCAGGAAAAATAAAACAAACAATAAAAGTACACATAAAAACATAGGGATCCATTTTTTTCTTAGACATCTAAACCCAAGCATGTGGCCTGCCCAGTGTAGCTGAGTGTAATGTCACTCCATTAGAGAACACCCCCAACAGACATCAACCACAAATAGCTCCTCCATTACAGTTGGGGCTCCATGCCTGCCTCCCTGTAAAACATATGAGTTATCAAGTGTAATGGAGAGAGAATAAACTCAATCATGTTTTTCCAGTTTTCCAGACATGAAGTATCTCTGGGTCCATAAGCAGCGTGCCTGGAATGTGGGGTTTCCTGTTTCTATGCATGGGATCCCAGCCTTACGGTCTCAAAGTGTATCTATTTTCTATTTTCACCATCTCTTTTCTTCCCTAAATATCATTCCCGCCTCAAAGAGCTAATGTTTGTCACATGAGTTCTGTTTTAGAGATAGAAAGGGCTTAGTGTCATTTCTTAGGACAAGCCTTCTGGATAATTCTCTGAGAACTAAGCTGTGTCAGAGCAATAGTAGCCTTTAATTTGTGGTTTGAAAGTGATACTACCATCCAGAAAGTAAAAACTGTATGTAAAAAAAAAAAACCACTTCATTGGCACAACCCTGTTTCTTCATGCAGAGAGAGGCTGACAGGCATAGTGTGTTTCCTATGCTCTGCAGAGGAATAGAAAAAATAATTGATTATTTCAAAATATAGATATGTTGTGTGAGAGGAAAGAGAAATTAGGGCTGTAAAAGATCCCTCCTCAGATAACACTTTCCTTGAAATCCCTGCAGTCTCTGTCTCTGTCTCCGTCCCTCTCTGTATGTGTGTACACAAGTCCAGTGTTTAAAGAGATCAGGAAAGAGGGTCAGTGAAGGAGTTCAACTGGATCCCCTGGAGCTGGAGTTCCCTGAGCCACCTTACATGGGTACGAAGCATTGAACTTAGGTCCTCTGAAAAACCACTATGTACTCTTAACCATTGAGTCATTTCTCCAGCCCTCATGTTCTTAAAAATAAGAGTAATGATAACATTTACTGATCGTATATGCATACACACATACACATATTTATAATCCCACCAAAGATGTGCATGGAAGCCCATGGAATTTAGATAGGATTCATTTCACTATGTATGCTGAATCAGGCCCACGTTTGGGCCTTCAAGCTTTGCATAAATAATATATTTCAAAGTTCCCTAGATGGTAAAAATAGGTTACATTAACTAACAAAGTGCAGGAAAAAAATGTAGATTTTTCTCAAATAGGAACTTTGCTTTGTTCCTGTAGTGCACTCACTGCTCAGCATCAAAATGTCTTTCCTCTGGACTGAACAGGATGCGAATGTAAGAGGAGAGGCAAGCAGCTAAACGCTGTATGCACCATCTCTTATAGGATGAAGACAGTGTAGAGGATGCCCCTTCCCTCTGAGGAAGCAGACATGCCACCACCTCCCCTGTAAGGAAGAAATTCTACATAGCACACTTGTGTTCCAAGCAAAAAGCTGTAGATGGTACCTCACAGCTCTATGGCCTCTGAGGAGGAAGCTCTGCACAGCTTGCTCTCTCCTCGGAGGGAGAAGCTGTGAATCGTACCTCCCAGCCTTCTCCCCCTGAAGAAGCTATGCAGGAGACCTCTGCCCTCTGAGGAGAATGTTTAAATAGCACCATGTCTCATCTGAGGGAGCAGCTGTACACAGAACACCATGTGCTCTGAGGGGGGAGATGGACAGGATTCCTCACTTCTCTTCCCTCTGAGGAAGACGCCATATGTGGCTCTTCACGCTCCTCTTCCCAGAGGAAGAGACTGCACAGGACACCTCTCTCTTGTGTGAAGGAAGCTGACATAGCACATCATCTCTGTGAGGAGGAAGCTGTCCAACACGTCTCTTTCCTCCTCTGAGAAGGAGGCGGCCTCTTTATTCTGAAGAGGAAGCTATATGCTGCACACTGTTCTGAGGAGGGAGCTAGCCATGGCACCTCATACTTCTCCCCCACCCCACCCCCAACCCTAGACAAAAGCTCTTAAAGGTGAGAGAGCTTTCAACTTCCTGTTACTTAGCTTTGAGAAAAGCAAAGATGGCCAAATGTCTGATACTTGCCTAGAAACCAGAATAGGGAATATTTTAAGAGTTGGAGAATTAGAACAATGCCACTTTTTGTCTCACAGGAAGAACAATTACCTGGGGTTGCCTACACCCCACAGATCAATTTCTGGCTTCTATGCCAATGCCCACAGGGCATACTGGAGATAGCCAAGGAGACATATGCCTGGATAATGACACTAGCTGTGAGTCTCAAAGTTATCCCTACCAACCACACCTGTACATAGCATAGTGATTGCTGCTCCAGCTGGCTAGGGTGTCATCAGTAAATATGAACATAAAATACAGGGCTGGTTTTGGTGACAGTGCATAACACAAAACTCTTATAAAAGGGACAAGAAAATCCAAGGAAACATAACTACGAATTTGTTGCTAAATTTTAGATTTAGTTACTACACGCAAAATTCAATGTTTCACCAGGATCCTCGAGATAATCGTAGCAGTGCTATAGCTGACAGTGGCCTTTTAGGAAGTCCTCACTTTCATGGTCCTCACATGAGGATTCAAAAGTCCATACCCACTGCAAGTCCTCAGCCTGCCCAGCTAGTCCTGATTGCCCAGAAACCCCTGCAATGGGAGGAGAGATTGGCTTCTTCATAACTCTTGCTCTTCTCTGGAGAAGATGAGTGACCCACGGGACTCCCTGGAACTGCCCCTCCCACATCCACGTTCCTCCTTCTGTGTCTCCTTCCAACCAGCTTTCTTTAGCAGCCAAGTCTGCTTGGCACAAGTGGGGGTGGGGGTTGGGGTAGGGGTCGAGGTGGGGGTGGGGGGATGCTGGTTTGGTTTTAACTTTGCTTTGTAGTTTCATACAAAGTAATGAGTTTCCTTGTGGCGTTTTCGTACATACGTTGTTCTTGTTGGCCTCACTCCTCAAACCTGCTACCCACGCCCTTCCTCACTGGTAAGGGGCCCTTCATCTCCTAGAGCCCTCCCTTCTGCTTTCATGTTCTGTGGGTTTGATTACCTCTTTTCCTCTCCCTCCAGAAGATCCCCGTTTCTGCTCTCATGGTCACCTTTCTAGTTTCATGAACTGCATTCCCCCATATGTATGTGAGACTTAAAATCTAGGCTCTCATATGACAGAAAACATAAAAACACATAGAGATTGTGGTTTAGAACCCACTGTATTACATTTAATGTTTTCCTGAAGCCATCATGACTTTCTTTATGGCCACGCACAGTTCCACTGCACTTTTACAGCATATTTCCCCCATTCCTCTGTTGATGGGCACCTAGCCTGGGCTGTGGGTTGGCAACAAACATGGCTGTCAGATAGCTGAGATGGGGAAGCCTGGGCAAAAGTGGTAGAAGGACATAGTGGTCATTGGAATATAAACGCTCAGGTGGTGCATTGAACAAAGACACGTCTTGTGATGAGACTAATAGAAGAAAAGGGCCAAGAAGGGAGGAGCTGAGGAGTTAATGGGTGCCAACAAGCTGTCCTGGGAGTAAGGGGTGGGCCCTTGCTGGGGGATATCCTCAGTGGTGCTTGGCTGGAAATGGGACTAGAGAATTAGAGACAGTCCCGTTGTGGGAGATGACACCAGGAAGAGTTCCCAAAGGGAGCAGGGTGGCTTCCTGAGGGCCAGGCTTCTGGTTAGGTAGGACAGGGAAGCATCAACATTTCTTGGAGAAGCAGCAGGTGCTTGTGAAGTGAGGGGCAGTGAGGAACTGGGATGCACAAGCCATGGCTGCGAAAGGCAATAACAATGCTCCTTAAAGACCACCAGCTCTGGCAACAAGTGAAGCTTGTGTAATTGGTAATAAAGGAAATGAAGAAATGTAAATAAGGAGAGACACAGGTTTGCCAAGTGACAGAGATTATATAGAGCACCCTTAATTGTCCTTATTGTGAGTGGCTGTCACCATAATGCAGCAAGGGGGAGAGAGCCTCAAATCCTTCCTAGAAGATTTGTTCTTCCTCTCCCATTCTGCAGCCTGTGATTGAGGGTGAGCCGCTTAACAGCAATTATATGCAGAGACTTAAGGCTGCTTAATATGGGACAAGCTACCCTGGCCATCTGAGCAAACAGTTAGGGCTTGGAGACTTACTGTGGACCATTATCACTACTTTGTGGCTGGAGATTTTTCATACTATTGAAAACCAGAAGGATTAGTAAACAGGGTGGGTTATCAGCGATTCCGTTTGCAATTCAGCCCCCATTGTGTCACAGAAGCTATTCAGGAAAATGTCCATATACGACACGATTGTCCACTTAGCACAAGTGATATTAAACAGCCAGAAACACTCCAGCATATGTGCTTGCTTTTCTTCTAGACAACCAGAATGATGACTTCAGTGGTAGCAGACAGACTTCTCAGGGTGTAACTTCAAACCCTTCTGAGTTCCCACTCAGTCCTCAGTGTGTTCCTCTGGCCCTCACGGCATCATATGGAAAATGCCTTGGATTTGGTCCTTCTCGGAGCAGAAGGTTTTCATCTTCTAGCAGGCGATGTGTCTACCTCACGGCTTACTTTATTTCTGAGTTTTAGTATCATAAAAAGCCTGAGCATACAGGATGGAGCCCTTGGCCATAACCTAGCAGGATCTGCATGCTAATGCATGGAGTGCCACAGCTAGACAGGCCTGGCTGCTACAGCTGCTGTGGTGACACTTTGGACCACATCCATTGCTACAGCTTTTGAGTCCCTAGAAATGACTGATCAGGTGTTGAATTGCCGGGACAATCCCTAAATCACATGTCGCATTTGGCCCCTCAATGCCTTGCCACCATTAGGTGGGTAGAATTTGATAGGCTCCACAGCTCTATTTACAAGTTTCATCACCTTGCTTGCATATGTGTGTGTGTGTGTGTGTGTGTGTGTGCGCGCATGTATATTTATGTATTTGTGTGTGTGCACATGTGTGTGTGTATGTATGCTTGTGTGTGTGCACATGTGTGTGCATATGCATGTGTGTGTGTGTGTGTGTGTGTGTGTGTGTGTGTGTGTGTGTGTGTGTACTTGAGTGAAGGTGAAGGAGAAGAGCTCATCTTCCGGCAGTCTGCTAGGTAATGAAGGAACTGCAATCTGGAACACATCGTTCTTTGAAATGAATAGAGTGGGTGGAGCAAGCACAACGCTGAGACATGGCTGTGACTATGCTTGCACCTCACCCGCCTGCTCACAGCTTTGGGCTTGCTCCATGATTTCCGGCTGCCATGACAGCTGCCAGAAATGACCCATTATCAAAAGAAGAGCAAAACTTTTTATCATCAATATAAAAGTTAGCTTAAGAATGTCATGGGTTACAGAGTGGTGTTTTCATACATCTGTCACTAGACCTTGTCCTCATTCTTTTCCCTGTCCAGCCACCCGTCACCTCTTGGTGACCCCTACTCTTTCCCCAGATGCCTCTCTTCTGCTTTTAAGTCATGTGAGTTCCCCTGCCCTCCGTCCTGCCACCCTTCCCTATTCAGCTCACTTCTCCTCTCATGATCCCCACCCCTCTTCGTAATCTTAGAGTGATAAATACGGTAGTCCTGGAGGCCGTGAGTGGAGTGGATGGATACCTGGCTGTAGTTGGATGCTCTCAGCGATAGTGTGTAGCTGAAGAGGAGAAATTCACCACCTCTCCTCCATGGTCAACCGCTGCGAACAGAAGCCTAGTGGACTCAACTCTTTCTTTCAGTCTGCTGCCACCCCTCTGCCATGTGCTGAGTCCCAGGCCTCCTGACAGCTACGGCATATCCCCATTTACAGAGGAAGACACTGAGCCATAAGGAGGCCAATGGTGTCTCCAGTACAGTTGGAGGCTATGGTGCAAGTCACACCCTGGAGTCACCTCTCTGGGTACCATGATGTGACACGCTGGATCAGCAGGCCTCTGTACTCTCCCCTACCACCACATAGAAGTGTGCAGGGATTCTGCCAGCATGTGCCTTGGTTTCTCTGCTGCAAGTTCTGACCCCTCATGGAAGAACTGAGGTCACTTCTCCCTCCCTGTGGGCATCTTGGCTACATATATGCTCAGCGGTAATAAGCTGCCTCTTTCACCTACACAGCCAAGAATCCATCCTGTCCCTAGGCCTGGTGAATCTTCCTCACGATCTTATGTGAGGTCAATGTCTCTCCCTGAGCCACTTTATCTACTGCTGTAGCCCCAGCACAGGGTACTTGCTGATGGTGGAAGTGCCCAGATGGAACTATCCCACATGCTGACTCTCAGGCCCTGCACAACCCTACCATGCAGGCAGGACAGGCAGACATCTTTTGTGAGTGCTCCAAAGTTTAAGACACAATAGCCCTGATGGCAGTGACCCGACAGGGTGTGTCACTCTGCAGCTCTCTCACCATGGCTCGTCACTCATGGTTTCCATGTCCCCTTCTGGCCTGGAGTGACTTTAGACACAGTGGGTAGAAGCTGAAATCATCTTGTCACCTCAGCTTGGCCCCTTCCTGCCAGTAATATCGTTGCAGTAGAAAACACAGCTGTTTGCTAAGACTCTGAGCCCAGGTCCGTGTCCATCTGGCCTGGGCATCCCTGCCACTTCCCAGCTATTCATATATGCCCCTACCTCTCCTTATCACTGCTGTCTGGTGTGGCTCATCCCTGTGTGTCACCTATGGAGCCGTGTCCACCTCCCCATGGTCACTTGGAATCACACTTCCCACATCACCCTGTGTTCTCCAAATTGTCTTCAAGGTGACCATTCTGTGTGCCAGACAAGTGACCCATTCCTCAGCTTAGTCCCCTCCCCATCCCCCCACCCCCATGTTTCCCCTGCCACAGTCTTCTGTGGGTCTCTTCTAAAAGGGTCCTTGTTCGGTAGTGTCCTCTGCAGTGTCCATCGCTCTTCCGCTCTCCCACAATGCCCTGTGCTTCTCTGAGCTCCAGGCTTTGCCTTCTGCTGGGGGCACTCTGCCTCCTCCATGTTCTAGGGTTTATGGGACTTGCTTGTATGCATAAGGGAGTTCCTGCATGGCTAATGGGTCACCCCAATTATCTGAACTAGAATGTCTTCACCAACTTGGATGATTGTTCTCTATAGCCACATGAACAGGGCCTCCTTCCTCTAGGCTGCCCCACCTATGCACTGTAGCCCAGAGAGCACCCACAATTAGAACAGCATCTCAGACAAATACCAGAAGGAGGTGCCAGATACTAAGTGGGGGTCCCTTGACCCTCCACACTCCTCCTTCTGGGAGGGACTGTCTAGAGTCCACATGGCCACCTGTGATGGACAAGAGGGCACTGCTAGTCTCTTGTAGATGGCAGCAGTTTGGCTTGGACGGTGGAGCCCGACCACACAAAGGGCTTTCCAGAGTGCAGCAGGCACCTCTCTCTGACTGATTCATAGCTGCCCCTGCAGGACACATACCCAGAGTTACACAGGAGGGTCACTCACATCAACTGCTGACGGCCTCTCCCAGGGGAGGGGAGTCAGTGTGAAGGGAATGTTGGCCTATGCTGTTCAGAAAGCCTGTCACGGCTGGAAATAGCAGCAGCTTCTGGGGTTTTAATTTCTTTATTCAGATGGGCTTTGGATAAGCCACAGAGACAAGAGATCTACTCTGCTGAAGAGTGTCTCATTGCCATTCATGAGAAGAAGCCTTTAACACAATAAATATTAAAGAATGCCTCACAGCTGATTTTGACAGCTCAGAGTGCACCAGATGTGCATGCCGCTACTGCCACCCTATTGTTGTGGTGTCACCCACCTGTCGGAAATGCTGTCCTTGCTTTCAGCTAAGAAACATTTTTTTACGATGTAGTAAAAATTGAATGTTTTCTTCTTCTTCCAGTGATAAGTTTTGTGACTGCTGTAGTTCTGTGAGTCTTAAGACCTGTATAGACTCTGTAACCAAGACCATAAATCAAGGCCCTGAAATGCCTCACTGAGTTCAAAAGCCCCTTGGGCTGACCTTGTAGGCAAGCACCTCTCCTGTAGGAACCAGGCCCGACTGGGCTGCCTGCCTATCTTGCTGTTTCATGTCCTGCTTCTAGCAGCTTCCATGTCTGTGTTTATCTTGGTTAGCTAGTCATGTTTACTGCTCTGAGAACGGGCCCCTCCCTTCCTCGAGACTTTTCCTCCTGTGTGCAATCACCTCTTGAGGGATTTCACCTGGGAGGAGGATTCCTGTTTTGCTGCCTATAAGAAGGCTCTTTGGGGGTTGGGGATTTAGCTCCATGGTAGAGCACTTGCCTAGCAAGCGCAAGGCCCTAGGTTCAGTCCTCAGCTCTGGGGGGGGGGGGGGGGGGAGAAAGAAAAACAAAACTGAAAAGAAAAGAAAAGACTAGTCCCCAGATGTGGTGGCGCATGCCTTTAATCCCAGCACTCGGGAGGCAGAGGCAGGAGGATCTGTGAGTTTGAGGCCAGCCTGGTCTACAGAGTGAGCTCCAGGCCAGCCAGGGCTATGTAGTGACATCTCTCAAAAAAAAAAAAAAAAAAAAAAAAAAAAGAAGGCTCTTTGGAACTCTGGGAGGAGAATAATAAACCGCTGCCATGGCTGCTGCTGCAGCTGCTGCTCTCTAAGCATGAAGGACCCGCTGTGTTATTGTGTGTGTGTGTGTGTGTGTGTGTGTGTGTGTGCATGTGTGTGTGTGCATGAGTTAAATCCACAGTCCCTTGCCCTCGACTCGGTACCGCGGTGGCATGGATGCCACACTCTCCCATCCCCAGCCCTTGGCAACTGCTGGCCTTCCTCTGTCCCTGCAGCTAGGCCTTCCTTAAAATGACATGTAAATGTCAATAAATGGTATCTAAACCTTCAGGGCCAGCTTCAAAGTAAGCATCTTCGTATTCATATATGAGGGAAGTTCGGGTTTCCTCAGCACTGTTTTAGTTTCACACTTATGACATTAAATATTTCACCATAAGGACTTACCTGCCATTTGGTGTCATATGCACTACCAGATTAAACTGGAAGATGGGCCAATTAATGGGTAACTTTGATGTCAACAGTTTGAGGGACTTTATGGACTATATGCCACCTTGGCCCAGCAGCAGAAATCTCTGCCCTCAGAAAGCTCAATAAGACAAGGAAGCCACTCCAAGAACCAGAGAGATGGGAAGCTAAGCCAGCGCCTTGCCCTGTGAGCCATCACTGAAAACTTGCAGAGGCTGAGGGCAAGGTTCAGGACTTGGAGTGGCCTGTTAACGTCAACAGGAAGAAGGTAGATTTCCAGCCTGGGGCAGAGGGTATGACTGAGCTGGAGCTGAGGTGCTAAGAAGCTGGAGGCTTAAGGCAGCCAATGAGACTGGAGTTTATCCCCAACCACCTCACCCCACCCCACCCCACCCCATTCTGCCCCTCCCATCCCCCCCTCACAGCATCTTAGAGAATGACATGGTCTCTGGGGCAGGAGAGCAGAGCCAGAGAAAAAGGCCCTGTAGACCATGCACCTTGGCATATGTTCCCTGACTGACTCAGGAGGACGGTTCTTCCCACCAGGCTCAGCTCCCATTCTCTTCCTTTGCCTGCTTTGTGCTCTGCAGCTGTCCCAGCCCCATGTGTCATGGGTCCTCTTTTCTATTGAGGAAACAAGAGTTTCCTGGCACACCTCTGTGGTGCTGTGGCTCTCTTGGAAAGGGGCCATATGTGCTGTGATATTGTGCAGTTGATGACACTTAAAAGAGCCAGGGCCACCGAGGAAGATGTCTCTGGTCCCCATGCTTGTCTCTTCTCACCTATTCTGGTTGCAGTTTCCTATCCCTTTTTTTTGTATCCCATAGAGCCATACCCAAGGAAGACTGCCTACGAGTGGTTCTACAGGCCACGTGCCCACAGTGGAGCCATCATGCCTGGCTTTGCAGACATAGTTTAAGCTTGGCCTCCTCCCTAGAGAGCATGCTGGGTTTTAGTTATTTCCCAACCCCCAGCCTGCTCTGTTCTTAGCAAAACATCCTCATAGAATTGATAAGGGCTTTTCTAAGATGACTCAGTCATTTGCCACTGTACAGATCAGGAAAGTGAGGCCCAGAAAGTTCAGCTGCCAGCATGGTGGCACCTTTCTGTAGGCAGATCATGACTCTAAGGACACCCAGGACTACATAATAGTAATTTCCTGTCCCCAAAGAGAGAAAGAAGCACATCCAGAAAGTAGAAGCTTACACCTTCAAAGCTTTGTGTCGTGGTGATGGCAAAGTCAAGCTTGGAGCCCATTGTTTTGCCCAGAACCATTTGTTTCTATGACATCACTCATCTGTCTTCTGACCACCAGGTACTGATTGATATGAGTAGCTGGCAGGTGCAACCCAAGATTGGCTGCTCACCACATACAGGTGGATCTCTTTCAGGCCCAGCAAGGAACAGGCCCTGAGGCTCCAGGCCTTGTTGAGGGAACAAGTGTGTACCCTCATCTGCGGTGGGGACAAGGCATTAGATACTTAGGTTGTCCAGGCATATGTGTTCACCCAGATAATAGCAGAGCAGCTGTGGGTGGCGTCAGGCTGCAGGAGCACCAGGCAAGCTTCACAGCACATGCCTTACAGATGCACAGCCACTGTGTGCTCCTGGAGAGACATGCCCTCCCTAACCCTGGGGGAATGTCTTCTCTTCCCACTGATCCACTCCAGGGCACCCCAAAGCTGTCACCACAAAGAAGGGGTGGAACCTCATTGGGTAGAATAACTTGTTCAGAGGGACACTTGCAACAGACCCCTGTAAAGCTTGCCAAGGAGATGAGATAACTTCATTTCCTTCGTGTGTCCTTGCATGGCACCGTGGCAAGCTTCTGGGTGGAGCATACACACTTAAAGTGCCCTCACATTTAAAGTTCCTCCAATCCCTTTCAGAAAGAAGTAGCCCTTCGCTGAAGGTTCTCACATCTGCGACTCTTCTTGCTTTGTTGGCCCATGACTGATGTATTCTAGGACTCCATCCAGCAGGTTATACTGAGCTGTCAGCTCCATACCCGGAACTTAGTCATGATCAGCAAATTAAAGGAGCTGGCTTCTCCCTGGAAACAAAATGTCTATGAGCCTTGCTGAACAAATCCTGTGTGTGATCCTAAGACATGGTCTCACTAAATCAAAATTGGTGGCTTTAAAATAATGATGTAGCCTTCCTCCGTGTCTGGAGGCAAAAACTGCCTCTGGCGTTTACTGCATGATCGTGGCATGCGTGCAGTTACCTGTACACTGGTGATAAATGTTCTATTCATTAATGAGCAGAAGGCTCGTTAAACAGGAGCGGATCACTCCATTCTTGCAAAGTCATTTATCAACGCAAACAGAATCTGGTCACCGAAAACTGTCTGCATGAGCCACCTCACCTGCACCTCAGTGTTAACTGTTGCCTCGGTGGGCTGGACCTGGGCTTCTTGATTATTTTTGCTTTTTCACCAGTGGAGGAATGGCAGGAACTGACAGCACACATTCACCAGTTTTTGCAGTGTTCTTTCGTAGGTCCCATCAAACCCAGCATTCCACCTGCTCAGTGCAGTTAGTGGGCATGTGCTCTATAAATGTGTGTAGGAAGGAAGGAGGACTTTTCCCACAGGAAGGTAGACAATTCCATATGCCTATTTTTTTAACTTATCATTTTTTTCAGTTCTTCAAAATCTTGTATACCGAGTTGGGTTGTTGTTGTTGTTTTTGGTTTTTGGTTTTGTTTTTTGGTTTTTTTGTTGTTGTTGTTTGCTTTGTTTTATTTTGTTTGTTTGATTGATTTTGATTTTGGTTTTTCAAGCCAGGTTTCTCTTACAGTCCTGGCTGTCCTGGACTCACTTTGTAGACCAGGCTGGCCTCAAACTCACACAGATCCACCTGTCTCTGCCTCCTGAGTGCTGGGATTAAAGGCATGCGCCAACACCACCCAGTGTACACTGAGTTTTTAACCACATTCGCTTCCCTGCCAAGGCTCAGGGACCACTGCAGAATCAGGGACAGAAAGGCTGTAAGAGCCAGATTGGTGAATGAGCCTAAGAAAACAGTGTTCTCTAGACACAGCAGAGAGCTGCACGTACAAACTCACAGAAGCTATGACAGCATGGACAAGAGCCACGCATGGTGGATATTTTAATATATCCTGTGGGTCATAAGTCAGAGTTTGAGAGACAGAGAGGCAGTGGCAGGTTTTTATGTCACTGTCTGATCCAGCATCCCTTGGGGCAAACCCTCCAAGCTGCCATCCCCCAATTCTGCAGACAGTTGGCCTAGGTGCCCTTCAGTCTTGATGCTGTACGTCTGACCAAACCAAGTGCTTTTTTTAACTCAAGTATGCCTTTAAAAACTCTTCCTCTGCTGAATGCTACCCCACCCACAATACAGTGGGCTCCCCTGTCAAGGGCTACAGCTGTATTGCTGGACATGGTAGTGCTACCCACATGAGGATATTCAGCCCTTCAAATGCTCCTACTGTGACATGGGGACTCTATTCATAAGTTTACTTGATTGTAATTAACTTAAGTTTGCACAGCTCTCCCCATCCCCAGGCAACCCTCTGCCATGCCATTAGCACCAGCCACCTGGAGGTGGCACAGCCCTTCTGCAACACCGAATGTTTCCTTTTGGTGTTGCATACTCTGTGACTTTCACAGGCCTGAGGACTGCTCTTTTGCTTGGCTCTGGTCTTTCCTTTACATAGCTGAGCATGTGCCCTGGTCCACATCTCAGACTTCTGCCAGCTGGGTCACCCTGTAGTGAGTGACCTTGTCAGTGTCTGAATAAGTGACTGAAGTAATTAGCCAGGAAGTTTGTACACAGCTCGGTGCACTCTCCTCTGTTGTGCAAATCTTTTCCCATCTGATCAAACGTGCTTGGCTTCTTATTTCACTCAGTGAATGAGACAGTGCTGAGGGAGGGCCAGGGAGGCTCTTCCTCTAACTAATAAAATGAGGCCTTTTTGCTATCCACTGTCATCTTAGTAACAGCATCTGGAATTGTTACTTGTATGGCAAAGTGGCCCATATGTGCAGCAGTTGTTTTTCCTGTTGCTGTAATAAAACATTTCTTAAGGACTGTAGACCCCAGTATGTTGGCCATGCTCTATTGGGCAGCCCCACACCCACAGTGGACTGGTCTTCCCACCTCAGCTAACCCAATCAAGACAATCTTCCACAGGCATGCTTAGAAGCCTGTAACCTAGGAGGTGACAACTGAGATTATCCAACACAGTGGAGTAAGTGTCCCAAAACCTCGAATTCTTTGAGAGTATGTGGGCCAGAGACGAAGCAAAACCAACCATAAACTCAAGCCTGCTTTTCATTAACTAAAAACTACCTCTTTATCTTTTCTGGAGCTTCTCTTCTGCCGTCAGTCTACACACACACACACACACACACACACACACACACACACACACAAGCTTAAGCATCACTCTTTATTGTCTCTCCTGAGTCTCTAAGCCTTATGTCATTCAAATTTATCCCAAACAGAAGATGTCTCCAAGCTGCACCCACATTTGAAATGGGAAAGCATAGCTTGGCAGTATAGTTTTCCTGACTAATAAGACAGGCACCACTTATCCAAGCCAAAATCATCTGTTCTGCTTGTACATGTTTACTGACTGCACACTGTCTCAGGCTGGAACAATGGAGGCTGTGCTGAGTGATGCTGGGAGCAGACAAACAACAAGAGATGAGTGGTACAGCTCTGGGTCCTAGGATGTGCCGGAAGAGGACTAAAGCTCCATCTAGGAAGCAAAACCAAGAGTGATAGTTGTGCAGCTCTCTCATTGTGTCCAGAAAGCATCATTCCATTCTGGCCATCCACTGCCTCAGACCCTTGCAGTCTTTTCACCTCCTCTTCCTCGATGCTCCTTGGGCCTTGGGAGGGGGAATGGGGGGGGGGAAGCATGGCATAGATGTCTCATTAAGGCACCCACATTCTGCAGCCTCTTGTTGTCTGTACCGTGACCAGTTGGGGCTCTGTGTTAGTTACCATCCACTGCAAATCGGGGCTTCTCTGATGACGACTGAGAGATGCTTTGCTCTATGATCATAACAGTAAATCTAGAGGTCAGTCTAATCTGATGCACTTAGAAGAACAGTCGTATGTTCCCCTGTAGGGCCGGGGCCGGTCTAGCCTTGGGCTCTTGGTCTATAATATGGTGCTTACTGTGGATTTCACCTTTTGAAATGGGGCCCCTGCTAGTCTGATCATGCACCAGCGGAAGCCTCAACACCCAAGAGTATATGGGCCCCATAAAGTGGCTGAAAAGAAAAAATAAGGAGAACACAAAGTTGGGTTGGCAAGAAAAGTGTGCTGGGTTTTCCTGGAGAGGCTGGGGAGGGGGATGAGCATGATATGAATATATTACACAAATTCTAAATGAAGTAACTTAAATCATGAGAAAAGGTGGGTGCGGTGCCTTCCTTGAGCATCATGCATTTACTACTGGCAGTAAGATTAGAGACCACTGAAGCTGGTGAACCTCAGAGCAAGCTGCAAAGAGCCCTGGCTGGGTGGCCAGGGGAGGTTGACAAAGCCTGAGTAGGAACTGGATGGCGTCAGCTTTCCCCTGGAGTTCCCCTTCCTGACCCATTTGAGTCTAAATTGTAAGACACCTCGGACACAGGGAAGAAGCTGTTGATGGAGACTTAAGATCCACTGAGTGGTGGGTTCAGCCTTGAACATGGTGACAGGTGGTGACTGGTGGTGGCAGGTGGTGGCAGGTGGTGACTGGCAATGACTGGCGGTGACTGGCGGCAGTGGTGCCTGAGTGGTCTTGAGGATGGTGGTGGTACCAACTGGCCATAAGGAGGATGGCAATGATGCTGCTCAGTGTGATGCTGACGATGACACCCATAGTGCTGATCTGAGGAGCCCTAACTGGCATTGTTTCTCTGTCACTTCTCTCTGATGGGGAAAAAAGAGATCATTAGAAGTCATGAAGGAGGCACAGGGACAAAGGGCACATAGATCCTTAGATTTGGGGATGCTGGCATCTGCCCTGCTGCATGCCGGGAGTGTCAAGATAAAGGCTTCAGTGACTCAGTGGTACTGCTATTTCCATATCTAAATATAACAGCCTTGGCCCTGGGCCAGCAGAGGAGGACACGGCTGCTGAGCCTACCCAGCAGCTGCAGGCTCTGGCTTTGTCTTCAGGGAAGAAAAGGCCGTCCTGTCATGGACAGATTCCAAACAGCCTAAGCCAAAGGGCAGAGTTCTATTTAAGGAGCTGTTGGCCAGCCTGCTTAAGGTTTCAAGGAGACTTGGAAGGGTTTCAGCATGAGGACTTGAGTGCCCTGGCTCCTGTGCTCTCTGCAATATAAGTGAGACCACTGACTGGATAGATGGACACACCAGGCAGTACTAGAAAGGCTAAGGCTGAAGGATTAGGGATTTGAGTCCAGACTGGGTGACATACAGAGACTGTGTCTCAAACACACAGATAGATAAGTAAAAACACAGCCTGGCAGCATCCTGAAGGAGTGCTGGTACAGAGGATGAAGACAGAAGGACATTAGAAGCCTCCTCTGACCCCTCAGTCCACCTGCCAGGGACTCACAGACATGATGCCAGGCCCTGGGTATCTGTTTCTGAACCCCTGCGGAGCCCTATGCAGTGGAGGCTGGAATTGGTGCCCTGTCTAGCTACCAGCAATGCTGCGTCAGGACACTTACCACATCTCTTCTGCCTTAAAACATTCCATATTGGCATCAGGAGGAAGAGAGACAGAAATAAAAAAGATAGATGATTAAGCCATGTCACTATAAATAACACTTGGATGGGCTAGGCTCGGTGGGTAAAGTATAAAGTACTTTCTATGCAAATACAAAGACTGCATTCAGATCCCCAGAACCCACATAAAAGTGTGTGAGGGGATGTCATGCATCTGTACTCCCTGGGTTCCTATGACGATGAGATGGAGCCAAGGGAACCACCCCCAAAAGCTTTTGGGCCAGACGTCCTGGCACACACAGCGGCAAACTACAAACAGACACTGTCTCAAACAAGGTGGGAGGTAGACCTGACGCCGGAGCTTGTTTCCTGATCTCCAAAAATATACACACACCATGGTACACATGCACCTATGCCAGGGTACACAGGCACCCACACCCAACCATCCCCCCACCACACACACACACACACACATGCACACACAGAGAGAAACACCCATACACACACACACACACCCAGGCACACACAGATGTACACACAGACACAGAAACACACAATCACAGACACACACACACAGAAACACGCAAACACAGAAAAACACAATCACAGACACACACAGATGCGCACACAGACACAGAAACACACACACACACACAAACACAAAATGATTCTTCGATGACAGTAAAAAGTCAAGTAGCAGCCTGCTGCATCACAGCCAACCCCTAGCGGGCAACAATTCTGCATCCTGTGACAGGTGACTTGGACCCAGCAAACAGAGTGACATTTGAGTACTGTCTTTAAAATGCAATGACAGGCTCGGGGTCACCCTCGCAGCAGCAGTTACCCTTTCTCACTCTGCTCCAAGACTGCCTTAAACACTACTTAGGAAATAAGTGACACCCTCCACAGTGCAGGCCGCCTGGAGGGGTGCAGCTCCTTCCACAGCAAGCCTCTGGTGACAGCCTAACCGAAGGGTGTTAGAATGCGAACAGAGCAAACGTGCTCACTGTGGCCAGGTGAGTGAAAGTGCCCTCATGAGCAGTACAGGCTTGGGGTGAGCATCCTTACTACTCATGTGGTGTTGTGTCAGCACAGGAGGAGGTCCTATGAGGGCCCCGACAGGTGTTGCCGACATGCAGCTCCATCTGCATCCCTGTGCCAGTGCTGCCTTTCCATGGGCACAGATGCAGATTGTGGCGGGCACCATTAGATCCAGGGCTCTAAGCCAACTAGTCTCTGATTTCCTTGGCATGAGAGCAGAACAGCAGGCCTTGGCTGGATAATGATGTGTGCTGCATTGTTAGGACATCCAGTGCGTGAAAGCTACTTGTACAGGATCACAGGTTCATTCTCTCTCTCTCTCTCTCTCTCTCTCTCTCTCTCTCTCTCTCTCTCTCTCTCTCTCTCTCCTCTCTCTCTCTCCTCTCCCTCTCTCTCTCCTACCTCTCTCTCTCTCTCTGCCTCCCCCTCTCCCTTCTCTCTCCCTCCTTCCCTCCCTCTCCCTCTCTCCCACCTTCTCTCTCCCATGTATGTATACATGTTCACAGAATATGTGTTTGTATGTAGACCAGAAGTCAACCATGAGTGTCATTTCTCAGCCACCATCCACTTTGTTTTCAGACAGTAGAACCCAGAGCACACAGATTCAGTCAGGCTGCCTGGCCAAGGCCTAGGGTTCCTTGGTCTCATGTACTCACCAATGTGCCTGGATTTTTATGTGGTGCTGGGATTAAATTGGGAACCTCACACTGGCACAGTGGGCACTTAACTGACTGAGCTACTATCTCCCTGGATCAGGGTCACAGGTTTTCTTTTGCACAAATCTGAGAGGAGATGGTGTATGAGATCTTACTGAACACTTAGAGGTTCTCAGTCACTGTGCTGAACAGCTTACGAATGGGACCTACTGAGAAAATGGGCCAGTGGTTGTCAGCCTAACAAGCTGTTCATTCAGATCCTCATGGTGTGCACATTAAGAAAACCAAAGCAAACTGAAGTCCTGTGTCCTCTGTGGACCCCAAACACATGCCACCAATATTTGTCTAAATAAACAGAAGCAATGGATTATGTACCTGGAAAAACGTCCCCCTGCCTCAAGCACCATCCTTAAAGGGAGGTGTTATCTGTTCCTGGAGGGTGCCTCACAGAAACCCTGCACCAGAAAGGGCAGCCAGGCTGCCATATGTCAAAGTTTGTCACCGGAAGCCAAGTATTTCTGGGATGTTGTTCATTAATGCCATGCCAATCGCTGGATGACAGATTATGGAATGAAGGGTAACCCTTGCTAGACCCACGTTCCTTGACGGTAGAAAATATGTTAGCTAAGCAAATACTGAGTGAATGCGTGCACGACTGAGTTAATGAATGAACAAATATTTACGTGCATGCATGAGTTAACTAATGCATGCATGGATGAGTGTGTGAATGACGAAATGAATGAATGAATGAATGAATGTCAATCAGTCCATTTCCTGTAGCTAGTGTCTATTTTCTGTTGATAACCATGTAGCACTGCAGCAGAGAAACTGTAAAGAAGAGGTATACTTGGGCTTGTGATTCTAGTCCAGGGTCAAAGACCTTCATCCAGTGTCAGGTTCCGTGCTAGCAGAGCTCTTGGCAGTGTCTTGCATCACTTAGAGAGACACCAGGGAGGCTAGAGAGACATACCCAGACCGCTTTTATAGCAGACGCACTCTGGAGACCACTTATTGACTCATTCGTTGCATGATGGATAACCCCTAAGTGCCTCTTAAAGGTACCCCGATCCCATCTCTTTCTACTTTGGAATGAGACTGCATTTTGCATGGATTTCAGAGGGGCAGCCACATTCAGCCAAGCCTGTAGTAGTGATCTCCCTTCCCCCACCTTATTCTGTGTCATTGTGGGCAGATTCTGTTTAGACACGGAGCTTATGCAGTGCTTGAGGCCCTCTGACTCTGATATTTGGTGATATCCACTCTTGCGTTTTTACTTACTTCCTCGGTTTACACCCTGGGTGCTAGCTTTAAGCATCATGGAATAATGGGCTTCACTTTGCTGTCTTCATCTCCCTTGCCCCATAGCACCTACCACAATACTAAACGCACAGTGAACTATCTATCAGTATGGACTTACAGCTCCAACTAACAGAGCAAAATGCAGTGGATCTGTGGGTCTCTCCTGGAATAGCAGATCTGATGTAGGACAGACCAGGACTGCATTTTTCCTTGTTTCTGATGGACGATGTGCAGATACCTGAGCCCTTGTGGGCTGTTCAGATAGGACTTCCAGACACAGAGCAAGAACAGTGTGAGTGAAAAGCATAGCATTTGTGTTTTGATTGACATTGTGGGGGTTTTTTAAACCACAATTATATTATTGATGTTAATGTTCTTACTTGGTTTTGATAAATTTTAAAATAGCTATGATGTTTAAAACATTACTAAAACCAGCAGGAACCAAGGCCATTAAACTGATACCTCAGATAGCTCATAATTCCAGAGATCACATTTATTGGTCCATTTGTTTTAATTTGGGATATTTGAAATCTGAGGTTTAGAAGGAAGCACAGAAATAACTTCCATAAAGCTTTGGCAAGACATTTGCTAGTGTCACGATATGATGACTATCTAAAAATCTGTCTCAGGATTATTACAGAACAGCCCAACACCACTGGGTACCCTGAGGAAGAGGGAATGGAGAGCACTGCCAGCTCCTGTTGGCCCCAGCTCAGTGAGAGAGAACGGGACATACAGAGACATATAGTCACAGTGGGAACAAAGAGAGAACAGTGCAACAGACAGAAATAAAGTTGAAAGAGAAAGGAGAGATAGACATGAAGACAGAGACAAAGACACAGAGAAGAAGGAGAAAAGCAGACAGAAATACAGAGGAAAACGAGAAATAAGGCAGAGACATGGAGACAGAGGAGAAAGGTGAAGGAACACACAGTGACAGAGATACAGAGAAATGGAGGCAGGGAGCGGGCAGAGAGAAGAGGATGCCGGATGAAGGGATAGGATAGAGAGACTGAAAGGCAGCGAGATGGGGGAAGGAGAGAGACACAGAGAACTAGAGACACAGACAGGGACAAAAGAAGGAGATAACGAAGAGAAAGAGGAGTGTAGCAAGAGAGAGGAAGAGTGAGAGACGGGGTGGTGGGAGGGGGAGAAGCGTAGAGAAGATGAGGAAGACAGCCGGACAGACAAAGCAGGGGTGCAGACTCGGGTGGAAGGCTGCAGATGCATGAACGTGGTGCATGGTGGCCTCAGTGAGTCACAGTTTGAGCAGAGGCTACTTAGCTGAGGTCCTCAGAGCAAAGCACTACTGATGGAGTGACTTCAATGCCAAAAGCTGTCACCTCACAGCTGTCAAAGGCTGAAAGTCAGGTGCTAGCAGAGTGGGGTGTTGGGCAGGAGGGGGAGGCTCTGTCCTAACCTATTCTCTAGCTTCTGGGGGTGGCTGGCATGTGCCACATCCCCACGGTTCTGCCATTGTTATCCCATCAAATATTTAGGTATGTCTGTCTGGGATTTCAGCCCTCCCTCTTTCTGACAAATCTAGCCATAGGAGATCCCATCCAAAGACCTTGGCTGCCTCTACACACATAGTCTTGAGGTTGCGGGCTTCTTTTGTAAGAGACAGAATTTTGTCCCTGTAAAGCAAAGAAGTAGAACAAGGAGATTTGTTCAACACCAACTTCCTAAATGTCTATTAAATGTGTGTTTACCAAAATAGAAATCAAATTATAGGCTAGTGTTGTCTCGTGTGTATCAGTTCAAATTCCAAGGCTTGATTTTCATACACAGCCAAGCCACAGGGGGAAAAAACACTCCAGGAAGAAGATGTCCTGACTGAGGGCTGAGGAGATGGTCCAGAAGTTAAGAGCACTTACTGCTCTTGCAAAAGACTGGGGTTTAGTTCCCAGCACCCACATGAAGGCTTACAACCATCTCTAATGCCAGTGTTTAGGGGATCCTGGACCATATTCTGCCTCTGTAGGCACCTGATTGCATATAGTGCACATATAGACATAGACATATAAATATAGACACAAATAAAAATCAATTAATTAATAGATAGTTAATGGGTAGAAGATAGATGGTAGATGATTACGATAAATGATAGATAGATAGATAGATAGATAGATAGATAGATAGATGATAGATAGATAGATGATAGATAGATAGATAGATAGATAGATAGATAGATAGATAGATAGATAAAGATGTTTTTATTCATTTTTGATCTATCACTGAACTTTGTGATGGAAATGTTGGCAACTATCTCAGGCAGATACCTGTGGCCTGTCTTCTAGCACTTGTTTATTATGTCTAGAATGTAGGGACATGCCCACAGCCGGGTTACAGCTCAGTACCCATTAGCTAGTCCACATTTGTTGGTGTCACTGACTCTAATTAAACAACACTGGTGCATGAAATTAACAAGCTAATAAATAGATTCTAGGAGCTCAGACAGACAAGAGCCTGCCATTCTCCCAGGACCCTTGGGCGTCAACCCAGCAAAAGCCTTGCCAGGCACATCTTGCTGAGTCAGGAAAGGAACCCAGCAACTGCATACCTGAGTGGCCTCCTGCCTCCCGCTCTGGAACTCAGCTCCAATGTCAAGTGCAGCTCTGAGGAATAGGGTCCTCACAGAAACCTGGGGACTGTGGCTTTGATTATCTCTTCACACTCTGCTTGTCTTCAGGAAGTTGACCCGTTCTTCCTTAGCCTATCATGAACAGCTGCCTGTGGTGCTAAGTGCTGCCATTTACTGTAAGTCCTGGAAAGGAGGGGGCTGTGTACAGAGGGACCCCAAGAGCAGCTCCTGGTCTCTCTTAGACCAGACCTTGCCCAGTGGGGTGGACTCTTCCAGGGCAGCATCTGTTCAGCTCCACCTGGCTCCCTGGGTGTGCCAGTGTCAGATGAGGAGCTCAGCTCTCCCCAGCTCTTGCCAGGGGCACAATCCAGGCAAGGGACCACCCTGCAGTAGGCACAGGCGGTGGCCCTGTGGGCCTAAGCCCTACTCCTCTGCTCTGAAGTGCTCAAGCACTCTCTTTTTATTTGCCCCTGATTTCACAAAACAACTGCATGACATCGGCAAGGACTAAGATGTGGCATCCCTTTGTAAGTGCGGGGAAGGCAGCCCAGGTACTGAGTGAACTTGCACATGAGAGCAGTGGCAAAGACCTTGGCCTCTCTCTCAACCCAGCTTCTATTTTCAGGATGTCCTCCACAGCCCCCACCCTTCATCCAGGCATAGAAGACAACTGGGCCCACATATGCCCTCTCCAGACCCTGAGTATACATTTGTCTTTGCTATGACCCTTCTTCCCTGGCCTGTGCAGGACCAAATGTTTTCTTTGTGAAACAGTCCTGAGAGTGGCGCTATAGCCCTGACGCAAGCCACCTGATGCCCAGAACTTCCTCCTGCCTGTCAGCTCTCTTGAGAAATTCAGACGTCACAGATTTGGATCCCTCTCATGTCATGTGTCATCCAGTCCTGGGGCAACCTCATAAAGCAATAACTACGTCTGACTGTGTGACATATGCCAGGCTCTGGCTGACAACTCTATGCATAGAATTGCGTGATGTCATGACAAAGAGCCTACTGCGGAAGCTCTCAGTGTGTCAGATTAGCTTCAGCTGTCAACTTGACACAATACAATCAGTCACCTGAGAAAAAGGAACCTCAACTAAGAAAATGCCACCATCAGATCGGCCTGTGAGCACATCTGTGGGGCATTTTATTAATTATTGGTTGATATGAGAGCATCCAATCCACTATGGGCAGTGACAACCACTGAGCTTGTGGTCCTAGGGACTAAGCCAATGAATAGCACCCCTCCACCACGACATCAGCTCCTGCCCCCAGGCTCCCACTTATGTTCCTCTCTGGAAGAACTGTAAGTGAAATTAACCCTTTCCTCCCCAGGTTGCTTTTGGTCATTATCTATCACAGCAACAGAGAACAAACTAACACAGAGTGTGACCCAGTTTCACAGATGAGCAAACCCAGGCTCAGAAAGTTCAATAAAATAACCATGTTCCTGAGCTGATGACTCCAGAAGCCTCATTGCTAACCTGGTTGCATCTGTTTTCAATGCCAGTTTTTCTTGTCTTCTCCGCCACATTAATAGAATATATTTTGTTGTCTGATCCTGAAATATGTCTGATGTATGTGAAAGAACAGGAAGGGATTTGTTTGTTTGTTTGTTTGTTTGTTTGTTGCTTTTCAGCCCAGCTGTCCTGAAGCTCACCATGTAGCCCAGGAAGCCAGGGTCCTCCTGCCTCAGCCTTCTCAGTGCTGGATTTATGGGCATGAGATGACATTTGGCCATATGGCATTCTTTATAGACACACACATGTAGACCCCTCAGACTTAGCATGAGTGATGCTGATAAGCAGCATAGTGGTCCTGAGGAGGTGCCTTCGGAGGCTGCTGCTGCTCCCATCAGTAGCCTTTGGCCATGTTCTCCACTGTTGAGTGATGTAGTCTGTCTACTTTTCCATCAGTTGTGAAGGACTGCAACCTCCCGCTACTTAGAGATTCTAGTTTTCTGCCCTGGTATGTGCAACTTTGCTAAGTGACTGCTGGGGTTTGCCCTGTCGCCTCCATCTAAGGCATTTGTGCCTCCTTGGCGAACTGGCTCTTTCCACATTCTGCCTGGTCTGTTAGTATCCTGTGTCCGGCAGTGACACTGTCCGCTAATCCAGCCACTCCAGCTTCCTCTATCAGTGTTTCTAGAGTGTACTTTTTCCCGTCCTCTTAGCCTCGCCGTATACTCATATTTAAAGCGTGTTTTTTTCTCAATAACACATTGGTAGATCTTGCTTTTTCTTTTTAATTTGGCAACCTCTGCCTTTTAAAGAGGTTGTTTAGATAAAGGATCTGCAAACTATGGCCCCAAAGCCAAATTCAGCTCACTGCCCAGTTCAGTAAATAAAATTTTATTGGAAAGCATTGTGAGCATTTGTTATGTGTTGTCTGAGGCTGGTTTTGCAGGCCTGGAGTGGTTATTGCAGACGGTAGCCTGCAAAGCCTGAAGCATTTACTGCCTGTCCCTTCACAGGAAATATTTGCTGATCTCCAGTGCACACCATTTCCCTCGATAATACGTCGTAGATCGGACATCTGCTCTTCCTGTGCCTCTGCTCCCCAGCTGAACCTCTTGGTTCGGTTTCCCTGTCCTATGTCATCACAGGAGTTGGTCACTGGGCTATTGGCCAGCTTTCCTTTTGCTTCTCTGTGGTCACTCTATCTACAGTGAACATCTTTAATTTGTCACGATTCACTTGTAAACAGCACTTTACATGGAGTGTAAAACCCTGTCAGAGAATGTGCACCTTGCTTTCTCAGGCTCTGTCCTGCATTTCATTTCCACGCGTGCTTAAATCCCATAATATTGTTGTCATTATTTTTAAAGTAGAAAAATCAGTCGGGCCTGGTGGCACACGCCTTTAATCCCAGCACTCAGGAGGCAGAGGCAGGCGGATCGCTGTGAGCTCGAGGCCAGCCTGGTCTACAAAGCAAATCTAGGACAGCCAAGGCTACACAGAGAAACCCTGTCTTGAAAAACCAAAAAAAAAAAAAAATCAACTATCTTTAAAGGAAATATAAAGCTGTATGCTTTTATTTCTCAGTTCTTTTGCCAGTGTGTGTGTGTGTGTGCCCATACGTGCATGTGTGTGTATGTGTGTGTGTGTGTGTGTGTGTGTGTGTGTGTGTGTGTGTGTAGAGTACATATGCATATGGAGGCCAGGGAGTGATGTCAGATGTCTTCTTTGAACACTCTGCACCTTGTTTTTTGGGACAGGGTCTCTCATGGAACTTGGAGCTCACTGACTTAGTTAGGCCTGACCAGCAGTCCTAGGACCTGTGTCTCTGCCTCCCCAGAGCTAGGATTACAGGCTTTTTACATGGGCTGGGAATTTGAACTCCGGTCCTCATCCTTTCCCAGACCCCATCTCTTAATTCCTGGACTTTATTATGTAAAGAATTTTTCTCTGTTATACTTTTTCTTTCTGCCTGGAGCATCTCTTTCTAATTTCTTATTCATTTATTTGTTTATTTATTTATTTAGCCATCCATTCATTCATTACCTATTTAGAGACAGAATCTTGATATGTTTCCTATGTTGGTATCAAACTCCCAGGCTAAGTGGTCACTGCATGCTGGAACAACTTACATGTGCCATTATGGCAGGATTATGGGAACAGCCCCTGATACTGAAGGCTGATCTGCTTTCACCTGAGTCAGGACACAGCCTTCCAACTTCATCCAGTGCTTGTTGGTGTTCATGTCTAGATTCTTTTGAATAGAGAAATCCTATCTGTCCATGCCAATAAATAAATAAATAAATAAATAAATAAATAAATAAATAAATAAATAAAAAGCTCTCACCTTAAAGGGAATAATGCAGTTTATTCTGGGGCCATTTTGAGTGACCATGGCCTGAAAATACAGATCTAGACACCATGACTAAGGCAATTCTTATAAAAGAAGGCATTTAATTGTGGGTTTGCTTACAGTTTCAGAGGTTTAGTCCATTATCATTATGGTAGGGAGTATGGTGTCATGCAGGCAGACATGGTGCTGGAGAAGGAGCTGAGAGTTCTGCATCCTGATGCACAGGCAGAGAAAGGGAGAGAGACAGACAGACAGACAGACAGAAACAGAGAGACAAAGAGATAGACAGAGAGTCAGACAGAGAGACAGAGCAAGGGAGAGGGAGAGGGAGGAAAGGAGAGAGAGCAAGGGGAGAGGGAGAGAGACTGAAACTGGGCTTGGCTTTGAAACCTCAAAGCCCACCCAACGCGACATGTCTCCTTTAACGAGGCCATACTTCCTAATCCTTCGTTAGTGCCACTTCTTATAACTGAGCACTCAGATAATAGGAACCTGTGCGAGTCATTCTTATGCAAACCACCACAGTCCTTAAAGGTCTCCTCTTTCCTAGCTTTTAGTTCTGTCCTTTATTTCATAAATGTGTGTTGTATCTTCACATGATCCGGTTTTCAGCACACACATAGGTATTCTTGTTTTGCTTATTATTATAATACCATGGTGATTTACTTAAATAAAATACCCAGTGTTGACCAAGCGTTATTGCCTTCTTGTAATATACTGCAATTGAATGTGAGGTATTTTTAATATACACTTTGCTGATTGGGTTTGAAGGTCTTTGTCTTTCTCTCTTTTTTAATTAGTTGAGAAGCAAGGGACTATCCATGTACAAGTCATTGGATCCCTTTAAACTACTATTTCAGGTCCTTTCAGTAGCTATGGTTCTATTTTGGGCATAGACTTCCTGGGCCAACTCTTGTATGTGCTTAGAAAATTATCACTTATATTTGTTTTCATAGTAATGGATTTTCACATTTTTTCTTATGACATTTTAAAGTAGAGACACTTTATGTTTTGTTACTAATATTGTTTGTTACTTTTCTGGTTTTATACATATCAATTTTATATAAATTTGCATGTGTATTATTTTCAGATACCTATGCCTGCCATAGCAGTTTCTTTTCATCTTAGCATTTCTCTCCCTCTCTCATATCTCTATCTTTATCTCTTTCTCCACTTGTTCGTTTCCACTCTCCTTGCCTTATTTTTTGCTATCTTTTAAAACACAATTTAATGATTAAATTTGTTCTGCATTGTTTAATCTCACCCCTACCTCTTCTATGTGTCCCCAACCCTACCACACATGTTCCCCTTCCTGAAGGTTTCTTTGCCACACTCATGTCTCCTTGTGTTGTTGTGATACCTTTGATTTTATCCAAGGCTGTCTGCTGGCCGTGGGTTAGGAGCTTTCAATTGGAACCTAGTAGGCTCACCATTTCAGCTAAAAACAGTGACTGTCTTCCCAACCCAGTCTTACCAGTTACAAGTAGTTCAGTGAGAGTGGAGGGAATGAGTCATTTCTCTAGCCATGATTAGCTCTTGGCAGGCCCAGTGTAGGTGGTAACCACATAGCTGCCATGAGATAGTGTTTGCAATGGCTGTCATGCCCTGCAGTCAGCTTTTCCCTTCTTCTCCCTGTCTTCCAGATTTTACGTTCCTTCCCGTTCTCCCTTTTGCAGTGTTCCCTGAGTCTTCAAGAAGTTATTATAGATTTGTTTCATCTTTACATTCAGTTTCTTTCCTAACATTTGACATGAAGTGGCAATGCCTTAACTTTAATCTTTTCTCATGGCTACCATGTCCCTTGGTTGCACTAGCTGCATCTAATCTTGATATGAAGTGTCTTCTTACAGTGAGTGCTAAGTATTTTACTTTTACATTATGTTATTATTAACATCTGACTTTCAATACATATGCATATGCTTTGGGACCAAAATGATACATTGATTTTCTAACAATGTAATTTGTAAGTTAAAAATATTCATGATAAATTCATAATGTAGTAATTTGTGAATTAATTACAAGTTATAAATGTATAACAATCATATGCTAGAAATAAAGAATATATTGAGATAGACTTTAGCTATATATTCAAGATTTCCTAGGTCTACCACTTGATAAATTTCCAACATAGAGATAAATTCAGAATCATATGATATTCTAATGTATGTCCTAGACTTTAGCTGTAGCATCAAAATGCAAGTTATAAAATATTTATTACATATTTATTTATTTACTTACTGATGCCATGGTACACTTATGGAGGTCAAAGGACAACTTGCAGGACTCGGTTTTCTCCTCCTACCACATGGGCCCCATAGATTGAACTTGAGTCCTCAGGCTTGGCAGCAGATGTCATTGCCTGCTAAACAATCTCATTGGCCCTGAAGTACTACATTTTAGTGTGGTTGGCCTATCAGCTGTTGAGAACAGCATTTTAAAGTCTTGTAACCCTGTGAGCTTTTGCTTTATGTATTATAAGGCTATGTTGTTGAGTGTCTGCAGTTCAGGGCTATTGTAGGCTCCTGATAATTGCGACATCATTATCTCATTATTTTCTAATCCCTAGGATAGTGTTATCTTTTTCCTTGTTAAATATTTGGCTGTTTATTTATTCACTGCTAAAAATTAAATTACCACACAACAAATCCATTGACAGTTGCAATAAAGATGAGAGAACTGGTCTCCTTCCAGCCTATTGAGAGTGTTCACATAGGAGAATAGTTTAGATTATCCTAATTTAGAATTGACTTGTGAGTCAAATGAACTAAGATTTGAAGCAAGAAATTTTACAGAGAACATTAATATGGTGCAATCATGTTTAAGAATGCCAGTACTACAAATTATTTTAAAGACAAAGGGGATTCACATATTTATTTTTAATTAATTTATTTATTTACTTTACATCCAAATTGCAGCTTTCCCTTCCTTCTCTCCTCCTTGTCCCTCCCTCTCACCTCCCTCCCCCATCTCACCTCCCCTTCCCCTCAGAGGAGGAGCCTCCTGTGGATATCAACCCACCTTCGCATAACAAGTTGCAGTAGGACTAGGCACGTCTTCTCCTATTAAGGCTAGACAGTGCAGCCCAGTTAGGGAAAAGGTATCCAAAGGCAAGCAAAAAATTCAGAGACAGCCCATGTTCCTGCTGTTAGGGTACCCTCATGAGGACAAAGCTGCACATCTATTACATATGTGTAGGGTGCCTAGGTCTGTCCCATACATACTATTTTGTTAGAGGTTCAGTTTTTGTGCATACCTACGGATCCAAGTTAGTTGATTCTATAAGTTTTCTTGTGGTGTCTTTGACCATGCCTGCTCCTTTAATCCTTCCTACCCCTCTTCCGCATGATCCTCCAAGCTCTGCCTAATGTTTGACTGCGGGTCTCTGCATCAGTTTCCATCAACTGCTGGGTGAAGCTTCTCAGAGGATAGTAATACCAGGTTCCTGCCTGCAAGTATAGAAGAATGTCATTAATAGTGTCAAGGGTAGGCTCTCTCATGGCATGGGTCTCAAGTTGGGCCAGTCACTAGTTTACCATTCTCTCAATTTCTGTTCCATGTTTATCCCTACACTTCTTATAAGGCAGGAGTCAAAAGTTTTATGGGTAGGTTGGTGTTCCAGTTCCTCCATTGGAAGTCTTGTCTGGCTACAGGAGGTTGCTGTTTCAGGTTCCATATCCCTTATTGCTAGGAGTCTTAGCTAGGGTCACATTCATAGATTCCAGGGAGTTCCTTTGTCTGAGATTTCTAGCTTGTCCCAGAGATGCTCCCCTACCCCACCAATCCCAAACTCTCTCCCAATTCTATTTCCTTCCATTCTCCCCACACTTGATCCCTTTCCCGCTCAGTTTCCTGCTTCCATCTACCCCCACTACCTATTTTATTTCCCCTTTTTGGTGATATTCAAGCATCCTCCTTTGGGCCCCTTGTTAGTTATCTTCTTTGTATCTGTGGATGTAGCCTGGTTACCCTGTACTTCATGATTAATATCCACTTATTACTGAGTAGATACCATATGTGTCCTTCTGGGATGGGTTACCTCACTCAAGATGATATTTTGTAATTACATTTGCCTGCAAATTCATGGTGTCTTTCTTTTTAATATCTGAGTGGTATTCCACTGTGTAAATGTACCACATTTTCTTCCTCCATTCTTCAGTTGAGGGACAGCCAGGTTGTTTCCAGTTTCTGTTTACTATGAATAAAGCTGCTATGAACAGAGTTGACCAAGTGTCCTTGTGGCATCATGAAGCATCTTTTGGATATATGCCCATGAGTGGTTTAACTCAGGCTTGGGGTAAAACTATTGCCCATTTTCTGAGAAAATGCCAGATTGATTTCCGAAGTGGTTGTATAAGTTTGCACTCCTACCAGGATTGGAGGAGTGTTCCCTTTTCTCTACATCCTCACCAGCATTGTACTATCACTTGAGTTTTTTATCTTAGCCATTCTGATGGGTGTAAAATGGCACCTCAGAGTCGTTTTGATTTTCATTTCCCTGATGACTAAGGACACTGGACATTTCTTTAAGTGCTTCTCAGCCATTAGAGAGTCCTCTATTGAGAATTTGCTGTTATGCTCTGTAGCCATTTTAATTGGGTTATTTTATTTGTTGATGTCTAGTTTCTTGAGTTATTTATATATTTTCAATATCAGACCTCTGTCAAATGTAGGGTTGGTGAAGATCTTTTCCCATTCTGTAGGCTGTTGTTTTATTCTGCTGACAATGTCCTTTGCCTTACAGAAGCTTTTCAGTTTGATCAGGACCCATTTATTAATTGTTGATCTTAGAGCCTGACCTGTTGGTGTTCTGTTGAGGAAGTTGTCTCCTGTGACAAGGTTCTTCCCCATTTCCTCTTCTATTAGTATATCCAGATTTATGTTGAGGTCTTTGATCTCCATGGACTCGAGTTTTGTGCAGGGTGATAAATATGGACCTATTTGCATTCTTCTACATGCAGATATCTAGTTAGACCAGCCCCGTTTGTTGAAGATGCTTTCTTTTTTCCATTGTATGGTTTTAGCTTCTTTGTCAAAAATAAAGTGTCCATGGGAGTGAGTTTGTTTCCAGGTCTCCTATTCCATTCCATTGCTCAACCTGTCTGTTTTTAATGCAATACCATGCAGTTTTTCTAACTATACAGATTGAAATCAGGGATAGTGATAGCTCCAGAGTTCTTTTATTGTACAGGATTATTTTAGCTATTCTGGCTTTTTTCCATATGAAGTTGCAGATTGTTCTTTCAATGTCTGCTAAGAATTCTGTTGAAATTTTAATTGGAATTGCATTGAATCTGCAGATTGCTTTTGGTAAGATTGCCATTTTTACTATGTTAATCCTACTTGTCTTCTTCAATTTCTTTCTTCAGATAGTTGGAGTTCTTGTCACACAGGTCTTTCACTTGCTTGGTTCGAGTTACACCAAGATATTTTATATTGTATGTGGCTATTGTGAAGGTTGTTGTTTCCTTAATTTCTTTCTCAGCACATTTATCATTTGTATAAAAGAGAGCTACTGATTTTTTTTTTAGTTAATTTTGCATCCAGCCACTTTGCTGAAGGTGTTTGACAGCTGTAGGTGTTCTCTGGTAGAATTTTTGGGGTCATTGATGTATACTGTCATATCATCTGCAAATAGCAATACTTTGGCTTCTTCTTTTCCAACTTGTATTCCCTTCATCTTTTTTAGTTGTTGTTTTTTTTTTTTTTCTCTAGCTAGAACTTACCTTCAAGTACTATATTGAATACATACAGAGAGAGAGTGGGCAGCCTTGTCTTGTCTCTGAATTTAGTAGAATTGCCTTGTTTTTCTCCATTTAATTTTATGTTGGCTATCGGCTTGCTGTAGGCTGCCATAATTGTGTTTGGCTATCCCTAATCTCTACAAAACTTTTAACATGAAGGGATATTGGATTTTGTCAAAGGCTTTCTCAGCATCTAATAAGGTGATCATGTGTTTTTTTTCTTTCAGTTTGTTTATATGGTGAATTACATTGATGTGTTTTCATATGTTGAATCATCCCTGCATTCCTGAGATGAAGCCTACTTGATCATGGTGGATATTTGTGATATGTTCTTGGATTTGATTTGCAAGTATTTTATTGAATATTTTTGCATCAGTGTTCATAAGGGAAATTGGTCTGAAACTCTTTCTTTGTTGAGTCTTTGTGTGGCTTCGGTATCAGGGTGACTGTGGCCTCATAGAATGAATTGGCAATGTTCTTTCTGTTTCTATTTTGTGGAATAGTTTGAGGAGTATCAGTATTAGCTCTCCTTTGAAAGTCTGGTAGAATTCTGCACTAAAACTATCTGGCCCTGGACTTTTTTGGTTGAGAGACTTTAATGACTGCTTCTATTTCTTTAGAGGTTATAAGTCTATTTAAATTGTCTGATCTTGATTTAACTTTGGTTAGTGGAATCTTTCAGGAAAATCATCCATTTCCTTTAGACATTCCAATTTTGTGGACTACAGGTTTTTAAAGCAACACTTAATGGTTCTTTGGATTTCCTCAGTATCTGTTCTTATGTCCCCCCCCCCACCCTTTCATTTCTGATTTTGTTAATTTGGTTATTTTCCCTCTTACTTTTAGTTTGGCTAAGAATTGGCATTATTGTGTTAGTTGGTTAAATCTTGTTGATTTTCTTAAAGAACCAGTTCTTTGTTTCCTTGATTCCTTGTATTGTTCTCTTTGTTTCTAATTTATTGATTTCAGCCCCAAGTTTATTTCCTGCCTTCTACTCCTCTTGGGTATATTTGCTTCTCTTTTTTCTAGAGCTTTCAAGTGTGCTGTTTCATTGCTAGTATGAGACATCTTCGTTTTTTATGAAGGCACTTTATGAACTTTCCTCTTAGCACTGCTTTCATTGTATCCCATAAATTTGGGTATGTTTGTGCCTTCATTTTCATTGAATTCTAGAAATGCTTTAATTTCTTTATTTTTTCTATGACCCAGAGGTCATTGAGTAGAGAGTTATTCGGTTTTCATGAGTTTGTAGGCTTTCTGTTGTTTTTGAAGTCCAACTTTAATTCATGGTGGTCAGATAAGATGCAAGGGATTATTTCAATTTTGTATCAGTTGAGACCTTGTTTGTGTTCAAATATACATTCAATTTTGTAGACCATTCCATGTAGTGTTAAGAAGCAGGTATATTCTTTTGTGTTTAGGTGAAATGTTCTGTAGATGTCTGTTAGGTCCATTTGATTCATGACATGTGTTAGTTTCATTATTTCTCTGTTTAGTTTCTGTCTCAATGACCTGTCCATTGGTGACAGTTGGGTGTTGAAATCTCCCACTAATAATGTGTAGGATTTAAGCTTTAGTAATGTTTCTCTTATGAATATAGATGCCTTTGTATTGGGGAATAGATATTCAGAATTGACATATTTTCTTGGTGGATTTTTTTTCCTTTGATGAGTATGAAGTTTCTTTACTCATCTTTTTTGATTAACTTTGATTGAAAGTCTATTTGTTACATACTAGAATGTAAACTCCAGCTTGCCTTTTGAGTCTGTTTGCCTGGAAAGTTTTTTCCAGCCCATCACTCTGAGGTAATGTCTAGCTTTGTTCCTGAGGTGTGTTTCTTTTTTAATTAATTAATTAATTCATTCATTCATTCATTCACTTTACATCCCAATCATAGCCCCCAATGTATGTTTCTTTTATGCAGCAAAATAATGAATCCTGTTTAAGCATCTATTCTGTTAGCCTGTGTCTTTTTATTGGGGAATTGAGTTCATTGACGTTGAGAGATATTAATATCCAGTGATTGTTAATTCCTGTTATTTTGGTGGTGGGGTTGGATGTGTGTGTGTGTGTGTGTGTGTGTGTGTGTGTATGTGTGTGTGTGTGCGCGCGTGCACGCGCATGTGTGTGTGTGTGTGCAAGCACACATTTCCCTTCTTTTGGTTTTGCTGTTCTGAGGTTATTTATTTCCTGTGTTTTCTTGGATGTAGCTAACCCTTTGGAGTTGGGGTTTTCCTTCTAGTATCTTCTTTAGGGCTGAATTTGTGCATATGTATTGTTTAAATTTGGTTTTCTCTTGGAAATTTTTTTCCATCTATGGTAATTGAAAGTTTTTCTGGGTATAATAATCTAGGCTGGCATGTGTCATCTCTTAGAGACTGCAAAACATATGCCCAGGCCCTTCTGACTTTTAGAGTCTCTGTTGAGAAGTTGGGTGTAATTCCAATAGGTCTGCTTTTATATGTTTTTATTATGTGGTGAGAGGATTTTCTTTTCTAGTCTAATCTAATTAGAGTTCTGTAAGCTTTTTGTATGTTTAAGACTTACATTAGGTTGTGTGTTTATAGGCTTATATATATAGGCTATGATTTTATTGAAAATATCTTCTGGACCTTTGAGCTTGGAATCTTTCCTTCTTCTATTCTCATTTTTGTACAGTCCCAGATTTCCTGGATGTTTTGTGTCAGGAAGTTTTAGATTTAACATTTTCTTTGACAGATGCATGAATCTCTTCTATTATATTATCTACATCTTATATTCTGTTCGTGATGCTTGTGTCTTTAGTTGCTGTTCTCTTCCCTAGGTTTTCCATCTCTTGGAGTCCCTCAGTTTTTGCTCTCTTTATTGTTTCTATTTCCATTTTCAGGTCTTGGACAGTTTTATTCATTTCCTTCACCAGTTTGGTTGCATTTTCCTATATTTTTAAGAGACATTTATTCACTTCCTCTTTAAAAGCCTCCATCATCTTTATAAGATTATGTTTAAGGTCATCTCCTTGTACTTAGGCTGTGTTAGGCTAACAGGGCTTGCTATAATAGGATAGCTGAGCTCTGGTGGAGCCATATTGCCCTGGCTCTAGTTGAACTGGCCTTTAACCATCTGGTTGTCCCTAATGTCATTAGGCCACAAAGATACAGGTAGAGTTGTGGGCCAGAAAATGGAGTGCAGGGGAGTGAGTGCAATCTACTACTGTTGGGTGTATTTTAGGGGGACTTGGCAGTCAGGGGATTGGAGGGAGGGGTTTTACCTAGTAGTCCCTGGTGCTGGGAGGCCTATGAGAATGCAAGCAGAGTTGTGGGCCAGAAATGGAGTGCAGGGGTCACAGTGTAGTGTGATGCTTCTGGGTGTACCTAAGGGGTCCTGGTGGCCAAGGGGCCCCGGGCGAGTTATACCTGATTGTTGCAGATGCCTGAAGGCCTCCAGGAAAGCAGGCTGGGAAAGGAGCTCAGGGGACAGGGCACAGATCACTGCCTCTGGGCATGCCCCAGGGGGACCCAAGAGGCAGGGGAGTGGAGGGAAGGGATCTCACCTGGTTGTCTCGGGTGCTGGCAGAACTGTGGGCTGGACCAAGTGTTGTCTCCATTCCTCTCATTCCTATTCATATATTCCTCTGAAGTTCTTTTGGTCATTGCATAAAACAACCTTAACTTTATCCTTCATCTTTCCTATCCCTTGCAGCTCAACTATATTTTTCCTGCATTACATATATTTTAAGAATTCAGCTGAAAGTTTAACTGTTCTTTAATTTCTATGATTGCAGATAAACTCTGGCATGGCTAAGCCTGTAGCTTCTGTTCTGCACACTGTGCTCTTTCTGTGGCTCCATTTTGTACCCTCACTGAGTATTTTAGGATCTAGTGCCATGGGAAGTTGACAGACCCACGGATCCAGCCCCCAGGGCCATGGAGAGTTGGGAGACCCATGGATCCAGCCCTCAGGGCTATGGGGAGTGGGAAGGCCTATGGATCCAGCCCTCAGGGCCATGGGGAGTTGGGAGGCCCATAGATCCAGCCCTCAGGGCCATGGGGAGTTGGGAGGCCCATGGATCCAGCCCTCAGGGCCATGAGGAGTGGGGTGGCCTATGGATCCAGCCCCCAGGGCCATGGGGAGTTGAACATCTATATTGTTCTTATGATGTCACTGAACCCAGTCTCATATTCAGGCCTGCTGCTCTATTAGACAGCCATAGATGGTACTTCAGTGCTCAAATGGCAAGTTCACTCTTCAGTCTGATATCTACATGTGTTAGGCTCCATGGCTTTTAAGACAACTTTGTTGTGTGTGTTTATTCAATAGGCATGTCCTCAGTGAGTCCAGTGCCCACACATGGGTTAATCATTCCTGAAAATACAACTGTAGACACCTAGAAAGACATTGCTGCCATTAGTGACTACATCCTGCATTATCCATCACATATGTATACATTTTGAAAATATGCTTTGTGGAAAAGCATCCTGGTTTACCATATTGTGCAAACATAACAGCATATAGGTCCAGAAACATTCCATTTATTTATTTATTTATTTATTTATTTATTTATTTATTTTTGGTACAGGCTTAACACACTGTATTAAATATGTAAGGTCTTAAGCCCTGTGATTCAATTGCAGAAACTAATAAATTATTTTCTAAATAATAAGAAAAATGGAATGGCATTAGAAGATTCTATGTACCTGCTACAGGTCAGGATTTTAGGTGGAAATATGTAGGTACATGAACGTAGCCTGATCAAAAAAAGCTGAGACCCCATGGTGCTGGCAGAGTCACAAGCAAATTTCTTCGCTGGACTATTCTTGCAGGAAATCTCACAGGAAAGCCACTCGCAGAGAAGAGCTTGCAGAATTACAAATATGCAAACCACTTGGAAGATGGCAGGGTAAAGGAGCCATACATAACAAAGCAGATTAAAACCTCAGTGTGGGACTTCATGCCCACCTCTCCAACTCTGTGCTGGGATTTCATCTGGCTGTAGCTGTGGAGATCTTGTGCATGCTGTCACAATTGCCGTGAGTTCATATGTGTAGCCACTAGCTAGGGTGCTTGCTTGGCAAGCTTGAAGGCCCGAGTTCAAATCCCCATAACTCGTTGAAGAGCTGAGTGTAGCTGCCTGTATGCCTATAACCCAGTGCTGTGGGATCAGGGACAGGGGGATCACTGTGCCTCACTGGCTGCCACTCTAGCTCCAGATTCAGTGAAAGACCCTGACCCAAAAGAGTGAGATAGAGAGTAGAGCAGGACACCCAGAATCCTCTGCGGTCCTCCACACCAGTGCATGAATGCAGGGCATGCAAACACACACATGCACACACAGAGATTTTAAAAGCGTTAGAAAGCTTCAAGGTGCTATGTCAGTGGTAGAGCACTTGTCTAGCATGTGTGAGGGCATGTGTTTATTCCACAGAACCGCATATAGTTCCAAATGGCTTCACCTCCTAAAATGGAGTCCTCAGTCCTCTTTCTTTCTTTCTTTCTTCCTTCCTTCCTTCCTTCCTTCCTTCCTTTCTTTCTTTACTTTACTTCCTGATCATAACCCCCTCCCTCCTTTCCTCCCACTCTCACCCTCCCTCTTCCTTCCTTCCCCCCATCCAACCCTCCTCAGCACATCCAATCACATCCTCTTCCCTGGAGGCCTGGTGAAACAAGCAGAGCATTACGGTCAACCAGAAACACGGGTGGGAAAGCACCCCAGGGAAGAAAAAATGAACAACCACCTGATGCTGTAGCACACCCAATATCCTATGGGGTGAGGGGAAAGGTGGCCCACAGTGGGGAGAAGATAGAGAGGGGTCAAAATCTACTCCTGTGAGGTACCTGGCTTCTGACGAGCCATGTATTACTTCTTGCAGCAGATGTGACTCTTTACCTGAGACTTTCTCCTTGGCTTCTGGCAGCATTTGGCCTTCGTGTTGTGGTCTTACATTAGCAATACTTCAATTGTTATATTGAAATGCAAGTAAAAGCAATCCCAGGTTTTGCTTTTATGTTGTGTGTGGTGAGAGCGTGTGTGCGCGTGTGTGTGTGTGTGTGTGTGCGTGCATGTGGCCTGCCCATATTTTCCTCTTCGGAAACATTTTCTTGTGGTCTCTTGATCCTGGGTGCTCACTGACATTTTACTTAATCTCTCTGACATAGACTTTCTTCACTCCTGTCTCAGCAGCTTACCTGCCAGGCCTCTTCCAATCCCCAGCCCCTCATCTTCGTGAGAATTGACACTAAGCTATCTTTCCTTCAGCTCTCGCTATCTCTTTATCTCCATGGCATTTTAAATCCAAGATCACACCAGCTAAATTCATCCCCTGTGCTACAGTGGATCTGGTTACCTGCTAGAGATGGCACTGCATCCTTCATTATGCTACAGATGGCTCACAGTTTGCCATGCCCGGGGCTAATGAGCACTTGGTGGCCTTTGTCACCCACAAAATTCTGACTCATAGGTTTTATAAGTGATGTGACAATGAGTCATGCTGTGCTCCACCATGGCTAGGTAGGTGAGATCTTTTTTTTTTTTTTCTAGAAGATGTTTCAGATGTACAGGACGCTGCTATGTACTCACATGGGTCATTGTCCCTCACTGGCTTGGGGGCTGAGAAGGAGCAGATGGCATCTTGTTCATCTTTGGTGCTAAAGAAGCATCATCCACAAGACAGAGGCCACAGGAAGGAGAGAAGGTGGGAGGGAGAGACAGAGAGAAGAAATACAGCTTGAAGCTCTTTGGGTTACCTTGAGAGATGCTCTCTGTCTTATTTCTAGAACTTTATTCTTACTTCCTGGCCTCTTATAGACGGTGTTGAGGAGTGTTGCTGTACTAGCCCTCACTCACCATCCACAGCAGCTGCCTTGTTACTGACTGCAAGGCTTGCTCTAGTCTTGTGCACATTACTTACCAAACATTATGACTTGTATTCTGAGATGACTGGAGAGTCACCAGCTGCTGTGAGAAGTAACAGGAAGGCATCTCACTTGCACTCTGAAATCCACACCCCTGGTGGAAATAGCTTACAGAGACTCAAGACAGCCAGGACACAGACATTGGCTTACTCAAAAGTCCTATTTTAGTTGCATTTGCTTTGTGTGTATGTATGCATACATGTGTATGTGTATATATGGGTATAGCCATGTGTGCACATCCATGGGCATGCACTCATACACATGCGTGTGTGTGTGTGTTTGTGTGTGTGTGTACATATATATGAGAATGTCTGTGTTTGTGCATGCATGTGATTATATGTGTCTGCATGCTTAGGTACATGCATGTATGTTTATATATTTTTTTAGTTCTTTGCAATCTCAGATCATTTGGTTTAGGCCTGCTACTGTTTGAATGTGTCTTCTATCAAAAACTGTATGTTAAAAACTCAATCTCAACGGCAGCCATACTGAGAGTGAGGCCTCCCTGGAGTGGATGAGTGGCAGCTCTCTCTCTCTCATAGTCTCCCCTACGTTCTTCCATGAGACATGCAAAAGACCTCCAGTGGATTGAGAAGCCCATTCAAGAACTGTGACCCAATACATTTCTGACTGTGACAAGTTACCCCATCTGTGGAATTCTGTTACGGCAGAGCTAAACAGATTGAGATGCCACCACAACTCTAGGCATACTTTTTAAATGTATTTTATTTTGGGGGGTTCTTATATCTCTACCTCCCTTCATGCCAATCCTTTCCAATACCCCCAACACCAGGTAGGAGAGAAAGAAGGTTAGTGGGAAGTGGGGTAGTTCTCTTTAGCTGCTTCCTGCTGGTGATGGTCATTGGGTTCATTGGGGCAAGTCCAATCATTATAGTCAGAATATCTCCAACTTCTTATCAAACTGCAAAGATAGCAACCAGGAGCAGCAGTGGGGAGCAGTAGGTGCCTCCTCTTCCTCAGAGCCCCCTCTCCTCTCTCTGGGCTCTGGCCTTTATACCCTCTCAGAGTCCTCCAAATTAAACTATCCACAGTTGGCAAAAGATCATGCCCCCTCTAAGAGCCTGCAGAAGGCAAATAGTCTGCTACTGTAGCCAATCTAAAGCATCCCCATATCCTACACCTGGGATTAAAACAAAAACATATTTATGTAACATAACTGAGTTTTGAAAGACATCAAAACTTCAACTACAACAACCATGACACAGAGCAGTGGGACGTGGGCAGCCATGGAACTGCTGTCATCAGTATTACTTTGTCACTTCAAAATGTTATAGGAATATCACAGAGAAGTAACCTTTGAGGACTGGCTTCTCCTCTGACAGAACTCTATGTTTCCACCCAGCCGTTGCATGTCTCATCTGTGCCATGTATCACTAGGTGGTACCCACAGCCTCTGTGGGGCAACTGAGCCCATCCGTAGACAGGTGTCTGGGTAGTTTCAGCTTGTTACAAGTGATGTCAGTCTCTGTGATCATCCATGAAGAGTTTTTATGTGACTAAGTTTCATTTCTATGGGACACACCTAAGAGTTCAGTTTCTGCAGTGTCTTCTGGGTACAGCAGGACCACTGAGCTCATGAACTCCACAGCAGCCATGGTTGCCTAGTCAGTCAACCTGACCCAGATTAAGTCAGTCAACATTCCATATGGGGCCGGGGATCATGAGCTGGGGAGCTGTTGAGAGTTGATGGCTTCTTAAGCAAAGAGAATCAATTTTCTTCAAGAGTGTGGCCCTTGGTAGGTCAACCATGCTCCAGCAGATGGATCCGCAGCCATGAGTATATGGGCAGTACAAATTGCAATGAGCAGGTTTCAAGAGGAGGATAAACAGAGAGCACAAAGCTGAGAGGTTTGGCAACAAGTAAAGGGCATCTGAGAGAAGGCGAGTCAAGTGGATATAACAATACAGTGTATGAATATATGAAATCTCAATATATTCATATTTATTAGAAAATCGTGTGAAGGAAAATGAGGAAAAAGAAATTTATAGTATTGACTATGAAAAAAAAGAGTCCAAGACATATTGAACAGACATTAGCTTCTAAAGGAAACACCAGCTTCCATCATCTCACCCCATCTCTGTGCGTGGCTGCAGGCCTCTGCCTCCTCCTCAGTGTCACTCATGTTACTTCTGGGTATTTTAGCCACTCTAATGGGAGCTGCATTGGTCATGCGAGGTATCGTAACAAATTGCCAACGGCTGGGTGGCTTATAATGAGCAGAAGTTTAATAATCACAGGTCTGGAGGCTACAGCATCTCTACCAGCTGGCAGCAGCTCCCTCCGCACAACACAGCACAAAGGCACAAGCTGTCTCCCGACACTGGCGCACTGACCTCATTTGTGGCAGCTCTCTGCCTTTATGCCCTCATGCAATCCTTACCATCTGACATTGGTGTCATCTCCTGAGGCCATCTTGTCACAAAGGAAGGTCAAAGAACAGCACTTCAACATGAGGGTGTTGGGAAAACATAAGCACTTCGGCCCATACAGATACTGTGTTACTTCTGATTTGTATCTGAGAGATGCTGCACTTTACTCTGACTTCAAGCAGGGGTGGCCAAGTCCAGCTGCATCCATCCTTCTCCATGGCTGCTGTGCATCACTGAAATGAGGGTTTCCTGGGACTCCCAAAGCTAGCAAGGGCCTCACTCTGACTAGAGCTCCATGTGTCATGCTTGGGGCTTTATGATTGCCTGATTGGCTCAAGCTTCTGATCAAATCCAGCCCCACCCCTCTCCCAAAGCCCCTTAATTCTAGAACATCAGACATACACAGAGCCACAGCCTCTCAGTCACTCCCCCCAGTACCTCAGCTGCTCCCCTCTACTGCTTTCCAGTAATAGGGCCACAAAATGAGCCCCTCTTTGCCAGGTGGCCCATTTGGTTTGTAGCTCCCTGTTTGTGGGTGGGATCGAGCACAGAAGAGTTGCAGTCTGTTTTCAGGGGACACAACCAGGATCTGATGAGAGCGTAGACAGGCAGAGAGAAGGCCTTTCACCCTGTGGGTGTGGTTTTTGAAACTCTGCCCCCTTTTGCCAGGTGGGACTTTGCCGTGAGAGAAAGAGCTTTCCCTTGAATCCACGTCCCATGTTTTGTTATCCAAAAGGCCGTGACCGACTTTTATTGCTGGTTTGTGTTCTCTGCCAACACTGTCCAGCTTTTGCTTAGAAACGTCTGCTTGGAAAGAACTGGGGTCCTTTATCTCCTGCGCTGAAATGAATGCCAACAGCTGAGCAAGCGCTGGAGGCTGCAAACTCAATTCTCCTGGGAGTGAGTGTAGGAGGCTAATGCTGGATTCAACTACAATATTCTCAGGTATTAGCGGCAACTATGCAGAGCGTAATCTGCGAGATGATAGTCAAGTGGCAGACGGACGGAAAGGCCGGGCGCGGACGGCACTTCTGCCGGGTACTTCCGGGAGGGAGGTGTGCCTTCTACAACGGCACAAAGTGGGCACTGCATGGCCGTCATGGTGACCTCCCAAAGGCCACGTCCGTGTGTAGACCACTCTGTGGGGCTGAGCTTGACAGATAAGTGTAGAACCCTCTACGTGGGTTTCATAAAGTGGAGCATGCCTTGGGTGCTAGTGTCACCTGGAATTTTCCACTAGCAAGGGAGTTTCAGACCTTAAGAATACATTTCCCAGGGCCTTTCACTGTTCCTATTGGGAAAGTTTTGGTCAGAAATACACAGCCATGTGTCAGGAGCTTGGCTTCCTGCTCATCTTTGCCAACTAACAGAGTTCGGAGGCTAAAGGCACCCTTCACTTGTTTTTGTTTGTTTGTTTGTTTTTCGAGACAGGGTTTCTCTGTGTAGCCTCGGCCATCCTGGACTCACTTTGTAGACCAGGCTGGCCTCGAACTCACAGGGATCCGCCTGCCTCTGCCTCCCGAGTGCTGGGATTAAAGGCGCGCGCCACCACGCCCAGCTGGCACCCTTCACTTGTAAGATAATGGAAGAATGGTTAATCTTTATGGAGCGTCTTGGTGGATGGTTCTAACAGTTTTATCTACGTGTTCTGTGAATGGCCAATGTTCTATGACTGCAAATAGTAGAGGGGAAGCCCTTAGGAGCACCCAAGGTCATGTTGGTGTCTGACTTCCATACTGCAAAATCCCTGCCCTCCCAGGTTTGTTATTTATTGTAGAGACATCTAAATCTCCCTAAATGAACACCAGTCTTGCACTCAGTTTAAATATATTACAAATCCAGCTCCCCCCTTTTGCCTTTTGTGGTGACTATATATCTGTGTTTGCTATACTCCTTTGCTTTCACTGTCGTCTTGACACAGCCTAGAGTCACAGGAAAAAGGAGTCTCTACTGAGGAGGGCCTGGATCACACTGGTGTGGGGGCATGTCTGTGGGTATTGTCTTGATTGTTAATTAGTATAGGCAGGCCCAGCTGTGGGCAGCAGCGTTCTCTGGGCAGCTGGCTAAGTAAGCCCGAGCCTGTGAGCAAGCCAGAGAGTGAAGCAGAAAGCAGCAATTCCTTCATGGTTTCTGCTTCAAATTCTTGCTTGACTCTCTGCCCTGACTTCCATCAGTGATGACCTATGACCTGGCAGTATAAGCCAAATAGACCCTCTGTTCCTCAAGTTGCTTTTGGCCATGTTGTTTACCACAGCCACAGGATGAAGCTAGAACAGTATGTATCATTTTTAGCATCTGTAAGTGTGTGATGCAGCTGTGTTCTCCTTAAGCACATGCCCAGTGCTGTGTGACATCACCTTCATCAATGAATGGAATGGTTCCTCCATCCCCAGTGAGAACCCTGTAGGCATTAGGCAGTAGCTCTCCCTGCCCTTGCCTCCAGCCCTGAGTGCTAATCCAGATACTGCTTTTTAATTTTTAGGTATCATTATTATTATTATTTTATGCAAATGCCTTGTGCATGCGCAGGAGGCCAGAAGAGGGTATTGTGATATCCTCCTCTGTTACTCTCCCTGCCTACTCCTTTGAGAAAGGGTTCTTCCTTTGCCTGGGGTCCTTGTTTCTTCAGCTAGGCCAGAAGCCATCAAGCCCCGAAAATTTCCATGTCTCTGCATCCTTTGGAGCTGGGTAGAGTTCCAGGCATGTATGAGATACCTTGCTTGTTTGGCAGATAGTGGGATTGGACTTGCTCCTAATGGTTGCACAGCAAGTACTCGTAACCACTGAGTCATCTCTCTATCCCCTTCACATTATGTTTTCATTTTCCGTAAATATACTCACCCTATAGGCTTCATGTAAGCACAGTCATGCAGCGAGTTTCTGGGATGTACTGCTCTCAATATAATGTGCCCTCCAGTACTGCCTCCCGTCCGTTCCTTCCTTTCCCCTTCCTCCCCTCTCTTTTCGTGGTCCAAGAGATTGCACCCAGGGCCTCACACATGCTCCACGAGCTGTCTACCACTAAGTTATATCCCCAGTCCCCACTTCAGATTTTTAATTTAGTTTTCGATTAAATTTTTTTACATTGATTTTTATTTTATGTGTGTGAGTATGCACCTGAATGTATGTCTGTGTCCCATATGCATGCAGTGCCTGCAGAGGCCAGAAGAGAGCATCATATTCCCTAGGAATGGAATCACAGACTGTTGTGAGCCAACATATGGGTACCAGGAGTCAGGATGGTCTGGAAAAACAGCCAGTGGTCTCAACCTCTGAGCCATCTCTCCAGCCCTTCCCCATCCCCAGGTTTTGATTTTGTTTGGGTTTTTTGTTTGTTTGTTTGTTTGTTTTGTTTTTTGTTTTGGTTTGGTTTGGTTTTTTGAGACAGAGTTTCTCTATGTAGCCTTGGCTGTCCTGGGCTTGCTTTGTAGACCAGGCTGGCCTCGAACTCACAGAGATCTGCCTGCTTCTGCCTCCCCAAGTGCTGAGATTACAGGTGTGCCATCATGCTCAGCTTCCAACCTCAGCTTTAAGGGCAGCTTTTCCCCCAGAGACTTTTGAAAAGAGGTAGGCTGACTGCCAACTTCCTGAGATGCAGGTATAGCTGCCCAGAGAATCCAGACTTGATCTTAGCAGAGTCAGAGACTCATGGCAGAGCCAGTGCCTCTGGGGGTGGGAGCATCATGCTTCTTGCAGGGCAAAGACCACTTCCTATGACTTCATCTGTTAGCTGGAGGCTACAGGCCTTGGCTGAGTCTCTCTATGAACCCTCCACGTTGTCAATACAAGTCCATTTCCCAAACGTGCTTGGCTCTGAATGCTCATGAGCCCATAGCAGCTCCCAGAAGTTATTGAATGAATTATTTCTTAGCTTGTTCCCTGAGAGACCTTAATGGAAGACTGGAGCATCTTCACTGATCACATTGCTCTCAGTATCTTCTCAAATTGACTTTAATCGTGCCTAGATTTGCACAGGTTCAGGGTTACCAGGGTACCACATCCCCAGAGGTGATGTCTCCCAATGTACAGTGGTGTGGAAGAATTTTTAGGTGACCTATGCAAAAACTGCTCAGTTACTGCAGAACATTGCAAAAGCTTATTTTGATTTCCAACTTGACACGATCTATAGTGTCTTGGGAAGAGGATTTCAATAAAGGATTGAGTAGATCAGGTGTCCTGCGGGAATGTCTGTTGGAGGTTGTCGTGATTATGTTCCTTGATATGTGAAGACCCAGGCTAAACATGGGCTGTACCATTTCCTGGGTTTGGGTCCTGAACTGTGAGAGTAGAAAACCACACAAGCACAGTGCACTCTGCATTGGTTGTCTTTTGCATGCACATCTCTTACCTATTATCTGAAAGGTTTCTGCCTTGGAATTAAAGGAGAGCAGTGAAACATTGCATTAGCATACTGATAGACAGAGAGACAGCAGCATGGCAGGGGATCCAGGCCCGGTAGGGTTTTTTTCTTATAAGTCTCAGAGGAAGGGGGACATTTTCATGTCACTTGGTTGATAAGTGGTCTGCAGCTAGGCTGTGTCTGATTCCTGGACAGGCGTGGAAAGAATTCTGGGGAATTAATGTGTGACTCTGAGAATAAGGCGAGAGGGCACCTTCAGTTGAGGTGCCCCCATTATTTAAATAGGAGATGTGCCACCCACCAGTTCCCCACTGATGTCCTGGAGTCTGACAACTTCAACTCTGTAGATGTTTTTGAGGCAGGACAGAGTGAGGATGGTGCCACTATTATTCAGCATTACCTGGAATCCAGGAACCTGGAGAGTGTCTTAGGGATTAGACATACATAGACTAGGCCTCCTCCGTAGGCTTGCCATATCCTCTACAGTAGTCAGGAGAAAGAGGCCACTGCAGATGGGCGTGGCTTGAACAGCCCATAGCTAAAAACCCAGCCTTACCCTTAGAGAGTTAGCCTCCTGTGCTAGCTGCTGGGCACCTGTCCACACAGGGTGTCTGCCCTCAGAAGTCCCTCGGGTGCAAGAGCGGAGGTGAAGCAGGGTTTCTTTCTAGCCTAGAGGAGAAGCTATCCCATTCTTCCTCCAAGAGAGGGGCTGTCCCCAGAGCTGGGTGGGCATGCTGACATTTCCTGGGCTGCTGGTGCCCATTTCCCATGGATATCCCCTTGAATTCTCTTCACTGTTAATAGCTTGAGAAATATTCTTGCCTCAAGAGAGACCTCCAAAATTTGGGGGGCTCCAGAAGTCTGGAAACCATGCTGGTTTCCTGCTCGCTCTGTTTTAAATACCAGCTGTTTCTGACTCCCCTCTTGCAGTGAGCCCTGGTTTAATCACTCTCTCAGAGGCCAGAAGACACTCAGCCGATTGGACAGAAGGTAGACAGTGTGCCCAATCTTGCCTCCATTCCATGCCCGTTGCAGGCACGGAGTTGAGGCCCCAGGGAAGCCCTGGGATTCTCCGCAGGAACTTCAGAATTTCAGAGGTCTTTCTGTCCTGCCAGGACCTGCTGACCATGTCTGACGAGCTCCAGTGGCCATGTGCCCTCATTAGTTCCATGCTGTATTTAGTTTAGATGGAAATACAGACTCCTAATTTAATCACTAACCAGGTAGCCATGGGGATAACATCAAGCCTCTGGCTGCCTGATAAACCTGGTGAATGAGGAAGTAACACAAACAGGGCATGCACATTGTGAATAAGGCTTTGCCCGCAGGCCTCTGCATAAGCCACCCATGGCCTCTGGTGTTTGTTAGGATTCAGAAATGTGGAAACCTGCAACCACGGCCTTTGTCTCAGTGCTTGTTTGTACTCTTCTCTCTTACAGGTATATCAACACTCCCATACTGGCTACTACGTTCTGAGCAAAATTCCTCATGGGTAAGATGTTCTTTCTTTTTCTCTGCCTTGGAAATGTGCAGAACAAAGTGAGACAAAGAACAGTGATGCTCTGCCCAGCCCTCGGGGCAGGAACAGGGCCGTGGAGTGGGAAAGCCCTGCAGCCAACAGGTCTAAGTTAGCAAAGGTCACTTAGGCCAATGGCTGGGCCCTCTGTGACTCCTCCCCCCCAAGGGCAGTGCTGCCCACTTCCTGCTCTGCTTCTGTGGAGCAAGATGGCCGTGCCTCCATGTGGAGTGTGCGTGCCCGATGGGACCCTGCTCTCCTGGGCTGGCTTTTGGTCTTATCCTCACTAATAGGAAGGGAGCCCCTTACTTCCACAAATGACTTCAGTGACAAAGCTTTGTGGTGCTGAGGGGACCACTGTGGCCACAGATCCACAATGCCTTGGGAGAGGAACAAGGGTAAATGAGTCAGGCTTGGTCACAGGTAGAAAGAGCTGGCTTTGCCCATCAGTGTAGGAGGTGGTGTGTGTTTGCGATTTCTGCTTTTCCCTGGTGTAATTGTGTTCCCAGAAGCAAGTTCTCAGTGCTTTTGACCAGACAACCCAACTTCACGCTGTTCCATGATCTTGGATTGTGTTGCTAGGTCTCCCTGGTCTCTCAAAAATACATAATCTAGGAACTTAGCTCAGTTGGAAATGTACTTGATTAACATTAATGAAGTCCTGGGTTTAACCCTAGCACTGTGTAAACCTGGCTGGTGACACAAACTTGTAATCCCAATACTTGGGACATGGAGGCAAGAGAATCAGAAGAGTTCAAAGCCATCCTTGGCTACGAAGACTTTTGCAGCAGCCTGTGCTACATGAGAGCCTGTCTAAAAGTTACCAAGTCCATGACTTGCAGCCCAAGGGCACACATAAGAGGGAGACCCTGAGCAGGAGTGTGCGCAGGTTTTCAGTTCTGGGTTGGCACATTTCATATATCACCAATGGCCTCACCACTGAGCCCCACAGACTAGGGCACCAGTAGAGTCTGGTGAAGCCCGGCAGATGGGACTGTTGTTTTTTCGTTTACCCCTTCTCTCTTCTCCCTACCTGCTCCTCCCTTTGCCCTCCATACCCAAGTGTCCATCTTTTTTTTTTTTTCTCTGAGCATCTTGGTCCCCAGCTACCATTGTCTCTTGCCCTCCCTCCGTGCGCTCTTTCCACCACAGTGCTCTCTGAGAAGGGTAGGTACTCAGGGTATGTTCTGAAAGAGATGGAACGGTGCTGTCAGCCTTGTCCCATGGCTGTCCCGAGAATGTTGAAGTTGAGACACAGCATTTTCCCAGCACGTTTAAATAAATGGCAGGAGCTGCTAAAGTGCACTGTTCCAGAAGAGAGCTTAGGCCCAGAGTGAATGTTCACGCTGTGGCTGTTTGCTGCTAAGCTTAGGGAGACTGTGGGCATGTCCTTAGAAATGAACATGGCGGCCGGGGGGGGGGGGAGCTTCACTTGGACTTCAGGCACTTGGAGGTGCTGCCATGGTGGTAAAAAACAAATGTGTTGCACGGGACCTACTGAGTTATTCACACTATTAAACCAAAGAGACAGTGGCTGGATGCAGTAAAAAGAAAGTAGCCACGGTGAGGGGAGACATGGAGAGATGATGTTTTGGTTAAGAGTGCTCGCTGCTCTTCCCGGGGACTGGGATTCAGTTCCCAGCACCTCCAGCAGGTGGCTCACAAGTGCCTGTAACTCCAGCCCCAGGGCATCCAGCTTCCCCTTCTGGTCTCTGTGTGCACCTGCCTTCGCGTGGCATACACACACAGATGCACATCCAGGCACATATGTTAAAACAATGAAATAAATCCTCCATTAAGGCGCATCGCAGCAGAACCTCAGATGCTCCTCGGGGAATAGGGGTCAACTTTTTCTCCGTAAAGCAGATAAGCATCCTCAAAGGCCGTGGCACCCAAGAGTACAGCGGTGCCTTGAGACTCATCTCCCACTCTGGGAGCAAGGAATGTGTAGGATATGCTGGATATTTCATCCCATCGTATGTAAATTCATAAAGTTCAAGGTTTCACACACAACATATTAAGATGTTACAGCTTCTGGGAGAATTTAGGAGAAATTGATTCCAAGTGTTAAGAAAAGCAGTTAGCAAGTCGAAGGGTGATGGAGAAGGCTGGGCTCATCCACGGCCAGCCTTCCTCTCGTTTACTTCCTACAGGGGTCCAACAACACCAGTGAGCAGCTCTGGGTGTGTGTATGTGTGTGTGTGTGTGTGTGTCTTGAGGCTGCACTGTGAGAGAATGTGTGTGCATGTGCACATGTGTGAGCACACATGTGGAGGCCAGAAGCCATTTTCAGTCACTGTCCACTTTGTGTTCTTGAGACATGGCCTCTCTGTGTCTCGCCAAGTAGGCAGTGAACCCCAGAATTCTGCCATCCCTCACTCCTCCCGTAGCACTGGTATTGCAAGCCTGTACCACCATTTCTGGCTTTTTTACAGGGTTCTAGTGAGCCAGCTAATGTTCTCAGGCTTACAAAGCAAGAACTTTCCTGACCGAGCCCCTCTCCAAAGTCTGCTTTGGGTATTTTGTAACTAAAACTAATTGCACTAGTCACCATGGTGCACTGGTTGTGTTCCGGGTACCTTACATGTTAGGTGTTAAGCTCTAGGCATTCTTATCAGCATGTTTAAGGAGAGCCCAGAAAGGTGGAGTCACCTGTCAGCTGGAATCCAGTACAGGGCTGGCTGGCTTCTAAGCCATGCCCCTAATATCAACCCTTCAGAGGACATCAAAGGTAGGTCCACTGTGGTCCTACAGAGCACAAACAACTAGAGCTGTAGACAGCAGATCTTTCGTGAGGCCAGCATCCTGCCCTGTCTTTACTTTAGCCCACTCTGGATTCACTGAAAGGCATCACTTCATCGTCCCAACCTTCTCCTTCTTGATCCTAAGTTCACTGGTGGAAAATTCGTGC